>NC_136270.1:66624562-66784277 GCF_964187855.1 Myxine glutinosa | reverse complement strand
GCTGCACAGTCTCTTGGATTTATGGCGGTATAATTTGAAAAGTGTTTGGATTTTTGTCATTTAGAAAGGGTCTGAGTAAAGTGTATGATTTTGTACGGTGATAGCGAGCCATAAACTCACCATATATATATGGAACAAACTCCCTCACTCTCTTCAATCCTACTCCACCCTCCAGGTCATTAAAACAGCTGTTCACCACCATCTCTTATCTTCTCCCATCCAAAACCTTGATCTTTTCTACCCCCGTTAATTCACCCCAGATCCACTTTTTTGAAATACCGACTTCTTTCCTGGAAGTCCTAGCAGTGTCCATGTGTTTTATACCTCTCCAACCCCCCCCCCCCCCTTCCCATGCCTCCTCCCCCCAAGCCCTCTGCCTCCCACAAATTTCCCAATGTCCCTGTTTTCTACTGTTGTACTTGTGTGCTTCCCTCTCTCCCCCAATCCTGTCTCCCGCTCCCTTTAATATGTTTTATGTGTCCGTTTTTTTTTTTTGTGATTAATGTTAGCTCTGACATGAGCCTCGATCTTGTAAAAAAAAAAAAAAAAAACAAAAAAAAAAAAAAAAAAAAAAAAAAAAACATATATATATATATATATATATATTGGCTCAGCACGCTACGCTCGCCACGCTACGCTCGCCTCACCACGCGTTGTTACAGAGGAACAGGCTTGTTTTAGCTGGGGATAATGACTGTACGTGAGTTGCTGAGTTGTCATGATTTGCACAAATCATAACACAAATAATTATTTTGCACATACGTATTTGTAATGTTTGTGATATTTCATTTTTATAAGCAATTTAGGTTGATGATTTAGGTTGAAAAAATATGAAGTATTTTAAAAAGAACCTCTCAACACATACATAGGTAGATGCAGAATGGAAGTTTGGGATGATGACACCTCACCACCACATAATTCAAAACACCTCACCACCACATAATTCAAAACGCATCACCACCACGAAATTAAAAACACCTCACCACCACGTAATTCAAAACACCTCACCACCACGTAATTCAAAACACCTCACCACCATGTAATTCAAAACACCTCACCACCATGTAATTAAAAACACCTCACCACCATGTAATTAAAAACACCTCACCACCATGTAATTAAAAACACCTCACCACCACGTAATTCAAAACACCTCACCACCATGTAATTAAAAACACCTCACCACCATGTAATTAAAAACACCTCACCACCATGTAATTAAAAACACCTCACCACCATGTAATTAAAAACACCTCACCACCATGTAATTAAAAACACCTCACCACCACGTAATTCAAAACACCTCACCACCATGTAATTAAAAACACCTCACACTCAAGTAATTCAAGACACCTCACCACCACATAATTCAAAACACCTCACCACCACGTAAATCAAAACACTTCACCACCACGTAATTCAAAACACCTCACCACCATGTAATTCCAAACACCTCACACTCAAGTAATTCAAGACACCTCACCACCACGTAATTCAAAACACCTCACCACCAAATAATTCAAAACACCTCACCACCACGTAATTCAAAACACCTCACCACCATGTAATTCCAAACACATCACCACCACGTAATTCAAAACTCCTCACCACCAAGTAATTCAAAACACCTCACCACAACGTAATTCAAAACACCTCACCACCACGTAATTCAAAACACCTCACCACCACGTAATTCAAAACACCTCACCACCATGTAATTCCAAACACATCACCACCACGTAATTCAAAACACCTCACCATCACGTAATTCAAAACACCTCACCACCACATAATTCTAAACACCTCAGCACCAAGTAATTCAAAACACCTCAGCACCAAGTAATTGAAAACACCGCACCACCACGTTTTTAAAAACACCTCACCACCACGTAATTCAAAACACCACAGCACTACGTGATTCAAAACACCTCACCACCACGTTATTAAAAACACTTCACAAACACGGAAATAAAAGTTTGAGGGAGTAGTTCAGTGACAGCACAGACAAGACATTGCCCAGATAAGTGGATATATAGATAGATGAGTTGCTGTTTTGTCATGGTTTACACCAATCATAATCAAAACAATTATTTTGCACAAATATATTTGTAATATACGTGACATTACATTTTATAAACAAATGAAGTTGAAGACGTAAGTTAAAAAAAAAATTTTTTCAAAAGAATGTTAAAAAAAAAAAATTCTAAAGAATACCCTTCGGGCATACACACGGGATAGATAGGTGCATATCAGAAGTTTGGAACGATTTGAGAAAAGTTTGAAGGAGTAGTTCATTGACAAGTCAACACAACACAACACAGCACAGACACTGCACAGATATATATATATATATATATATATATATATATATATATATATATATATATATATATATATATATATATATATATATATATATATATATATATCAGTTACTATGCGATTTCATACCATCAGTGGTGAACCGCCATTAAGGTATCCCATCCAGCTATGCTGTACCTTAATGGGAGCGATAAGTACCATCTGCCACATGGCACATTATCTCTGGTATCCACTCATTATATGGAATCGCCTGGATGCAGCCGGGAACAACCAATCCAAATATATCTTCAGTTCTCCAGCTTTCAATGAGCGCACGTAATGACGTCACTGCCATGTACATACGCTCTGCCTGTCAAGCTCTCAAGAGAACCCTCCGACAGAGCAGAATTTTGATCTTAGTTCAGATACTGTCACAAGTGTTTGTAAAACTCACAGTTACCGACCTGGTTTCGCCCTTTTGAGCGAAACCAGGCCCTTTTTCGCCCATACAGAGCTGCCCTGGTCAATCATTGGATGCCACCTTTCCAACAAGTCAGTTCATCAAATTTCTGCCCTGCTAGAGCTGCCCTGGTCAACTGTAAGTGCTGTTATTGTGAAGTGGAAACGTCTCGGAGCAACAACAGCTCAGCCTCGAAGTGGTAGGCCACAAAAGCTCACATAACGAGACTGCAGAGTGCTGAAGTGAGTAGCGTGTAAAAATCGTCTCCTCGGTTGCAACACTCACTACCACGCTCCAAACTGCCTCTGGAATCAACATCAGCACAACAACTGTTTGTTGGGAGCTTCATCAAATGGGTTTCCATTGCCGAGGAGCCGCACACAAGCCTAAGATCACCATGCGCAATGCCAAGCATCGGCTGGAGAGGTGTAATGCTCGCCATCATTGGACACTGAAGCAGTGGAAACGCGTTCTTTGGGGAAGGCCCTTCCCTGTTTCAGCATGACAATGTCCCCGTGCACAAAGTTAAGTCCATACAGAAATGGTTTGTTGAGATTGGTATGGAAGAACTCGACTGGCCTGCACAGAGCCCTGACTTCAACCCCACTGAACACCTTTGGGATGAATTGGAACGCCGACTGTGAGCCAGGCCTAATCGCCCAACATCAGTGCCCGACCTCACTAATGCTCTTGTGGCTGAATGGAAGCAAATGCCCGCAGCAATGTTCCGACATCTAGTGGAAAGCCAAGCCTTCCCAGAAGAGTGTAGGCGGTTATAGCATTAGAAGGGGTAGGTGGGGTGGGGGGGGGGGGGGGGGGGGACCAACTCCATAGCAATGCCCATGATTTTGGAATGAGATGTTCGATGTTCGGGTGTCCACATACTTTTGGTCATGCAGTGTATATATATATATATATATATATATATATATATATATATATATATATATATATATATATATATATATATATATATATATACAGTCACGTGAAAAAGTCAGAACACCCCATGTAAAGTTTTGACTTTTTCAACATATTTCAACAAACAGCTATTTGATCTTCATTTCAACAATATTGACAGATAAAGGTGATATAATATAACAAATATCATGAAATATTTACATTTTGTAGTCCAATGTATAATTTAAATAAACATAAATGCAAATTTCGCATGTGGAAAAAGTAAGTACACCCCTACATTTATCACTACTTCAAATACCTAAAATTTGAATCAGGTGCACCAGCTCAGGTGCAAATGATTAGAACATCGTTAGAGAGGATCTTGGAGGAACCTGTCTTATTTAAACCTCAGACATTTAGTTTGGTTTGCTCTTTGTTGTTGAAGTATGTGGCGTCGCCATGCCTCGATCAAAAGAGCTCTCTGAGGCCTTCGGAAAGAAGGTTATAGATGCCTACGAGTCTGGGAAGAGATTTATAAAGATGTCCAAACAATTTGAAATCAATAATTTGACTGTCCGGAAGATCATTTACAAGTGGAGAAGATTCCAAACAACTGCCAACTTGTTCAGGCCAGGCCGCCCCAGCAAGTTCAGCCCGAGAGCGGACCGCAAGATGCTGAAAGAAGTCTCGAAGAACCCCCAGCATGTCATCATGGGACATACAGGTAGCTCTTGCCACTGTTGATGTCAAAGTGCACGAGTCTACCATTAGAAAGAGGCTGCACAAATTTGATCTGCATGGGAGGTGTACCAGGAGGAAACCTTTGCTGTCCAGAAAGAACATCAGGGCAACACTAAAGTTTGCCAATGAACACCTCGGCAAAGGCCAGCACTTCTGAAACAATGTGCTCTGGACAGATGAGTCAAATGTAGAGCTATTTGGCCACAGTACTCGAAGACATGTTTGGCAAAAACCAAAGACAGCATTTGACCACAAGAACCTGATACCAACTGTAAAGCATGGTGGTGGAAATATTATGGTTTGGGGCAGCTTTGCTGCATCAGGGCCTGGGCAGCTCACCATCATAGAATCCACTATGAATTATTCATTGTACCAGAGGGTGCTTGAGGATAATGTGAGGCCATCTGTCGGAAAGTTTAAGCTCAGCCGAAGGTGGACCTTGCAACATGACAATGACCCTAAACATACCAGTAAATCCACCAAGGAATGGCTGAAAAGAAAGAAATGGAGGGTTCTGGAATGGCCAAGTCAAAGCCCGGATCTAAATCCCATCGAGATGTTGTGGGGGGATTTGAAACGAGCTGTGCATGCAAGAAACCCCTCAAACATCGCACAGCTGAAAGAATTCTGCATGGAGGAGTGGGAAAAAATTTCTCCTTGTCGATGTCAGAGACTGGTAGACAGTTATAAGAAACGCCGACTTGAGGTTGTTTCTGCCAAAGGGAGCAATACCACCTATTAGAGCCAAGGGTGTACTTACTTTTTCCACATGCGAAATTTGCATTTATGTTTATTTAAATTGTACAATGGACTACAAAATGTAAATGTTTCATGATATTTGTTATGTTATATCACCTTTATCTATCAATATTGTTGAAATGAAGACGATGAATGTTACAAACTACTCAATTCATTTTGTACTCTCTAATGTCACACCTATTAGAGTTGAGATGACAGCACAGCAAGGAGCTGAGTAGTGGTGAAAAACTGCTCTTCACCCTACAAGTGCTGCATGCATCCTGGAGTTGAGGTGCTGTAAGTTTTTCTCACGTTGTAAATGAGTTGACAGTTTCCTACTTCACTATATGACTGCTCAGTGCGCATCCTGTATGATGTTGCTCTTGCTCCACCTGGGCCGTTCAGTGTGTAATGTGTGATATGTATGTATATATATATATATATATATGTATGTATATATATATATATATATATATATATATATATATATATATATATATATATATATATATATATATTATATATATATATATATATTAATCCACATGCACTTCCAGCGAAAGAAAGCTGAAAAAAGCAACCCTACCAACTACAAGGTAAGCCCTTTGCTATTTCAAACCCCACCAAGGTGCCTCTACAGCTACAAAACATTCACAACTAGAATAGCACTCGGTAGAGCGTGTACCTCCGCCAGGCTAGACAGTTTACGCTTTGTATCCCACTGATAGGCCAGATCTGGAATCGGACCTGAACCAAAATGTAATCGACTTGTTCTTGTCACCTAACCAACTCATCCACCAAGTTTAGTCGTAATTCGTCCACAACTTTTTGTGGACGTCCACCTCGTTGTGGACGTCCACGTCCACAACGTCCACAACGTCCAACGTAATTCGTCCAAAATATGTTATTTATCGCTTTTCGCCCGATCTCAATGGTGAAGAATCACTTCAAAAATTAAATAAACATATGTCACCCACAGGGTGAACCGTATCTTGCCAAAATGTGAAAATTCCGTTTTTTCGTCATGACGTCATCAAATGACGTCATAGCGTCAAACTGTTTACAGATCTGGGAAGCACTCATCAAGGGCATTCATATGAGGTATTACTCGATATGGTACCTACGATTTCAAAATTTGACCTTGGGGTCAATAATTTTCGACCTCCAGCGCTAACCATGAAGGTCAAGGCCGATCGCCACCAAAAACTAATCAGCTGAGCGCCGGACCATATACTAGATTCCCATGAAGTTTGGAGACGATCCGATCAAAGTTACTCAAAAAATTAGTGTTTCGTCGACCTCCATGATTGGCCGCAAAGTGACCTTGACCTTTGACCTTGACCTTCATAATTTTGTGTGCTAAAGGGTATCTCTAAAAGACTCTGATATGCGAACTTACAAGAGTTTCCAAAGGGAACTGTGCTCTACAGAGTGACCTAAACAATGCGAACTAAAGCAATACAATATACATGAAA
Organism: Myxine glutinosa; assembly: GCF_964187855.1. NCBI lineage: Eukaryota > Metazoa > Chordata > Myxini > Myxiniformes > Myxinidae > Myxine > Myxine glutinosa. Next base: position 66,777,662 of record NC_136270.1, on the reverse strand, counting down.
AGTGCAGTTTTTTCGTCATAACGCCGTCAAATGACGTCACATTGTCAAACTAGTTATATGTTTGGAAAGCACTCAACAAGGGCTTCAATTTGAGGTACTACTCGATATGGTAACTGAAACTTGAAAATTTTACCTTTTGGTCAAAATTGAATGACCTTCAAAATGACCTTGAAGGTCAAGGCCAATCGACACCAAAAACTAATCAACTGAGCGCCATACCACACCCTATATACCCACAAAGTTTGGAGATCATAAGATCAAAGTTACTCAAAAAATAAGGGTTTCGTAATTTGACCTTGGGGTCAATAATTTTCGACCTCCAGCGCTAACCATGAAGGTCAAGGCCGATCGCCACCAAAAACTAATCAGCTGAGCGCCGGACCATATACTAGATTCCCATGAAGTTTGGAGACGATCCGATCAAAGTTACTCAAAAATAAGGGTTTTGTTGACCTCCATGATTGACCGCAAAGTGACCTTGACCTTTGACCTTGACCTTCAAAATTTTGTGTGCTGAAGGGTATCTCTATAGGACTCTGATATGCGAAGTTACAGGAGTTTCCAATAATAACTGTGGTCTACAGGGTGATCTAAACGTGAAAAAAAAAAGATTAACCACAAACAAAAAAACAAAAAAACAAAAAAACAAACAAACAAACAAATAAAACATCACCCACAGGGTGAACCGTATTTTGCCAATGTTTGGAAAGCACTCAACAAGGGCTTCAATTTGAGGTACTACTCGATATGGTAACTGAAACTTGAAAATTTTACCTTTTGGTCAAAATTGAATGACCTTCAAAATGACCTTGAAGGTCAAGGCCGATCGACACCAAAAACTAATCAACTGAGCGCCATACCACACCCTATATACCCACCAAGTTTGGAGATCATAAGATCAAAGTTACTCAAAAAATAAGGGTTTCGTTGACCTCCATGATTGACCGCAAAGTGACCTTGACCTTTGACCTTGACCTTAATAATTCCGTATGGTGAATAGTATGTCTTCATGACCAACGCACATGAAATATTGAAAGATTTTGATGAGAACTGAGGAAATAATTTTTTCATGAAAATTCCGTTTTTTCGTCATGACGTCATCAAATGACGTCATAGTGTCAAACTGTTTACAGATCTGGGAAGCACTCATCAAGGGCATTCATATGAGGTATTACTCGATATGGTACCTACGATTTCAAAATTTGACCTTGGGGTCAATAATTTTCGACCTCCAGCGCTAACCATGAAGGTCAAGGCCGATCGCCACCAAAAACTAATCAGCTGAGCGCCGGACCATATACTAGATTCCCATGAAGTTTGGAGACGATCCGATCAAAGTTACTCAAAAAATAAGGATTTCAACCTTTGACCTTGGGGTCAATAATTTTCGACCTCCAGCGCTAACCATGAAGGTCAAGGCCGATCGCCACCAAAAACTAATCAGCTGAGCGCCGGACCATATACTAGATTCCCATGAAGTTTGGAGACGATCCGATCAAAGTTACTCAAAAAATAAGGGTTTCGTCGACCTCCATGATTGACCACAAAGTGACCTTGACCTTTGACCTTGACCTTCAAAATTTTGTGTGCTGAAGGGTATCTCTATAGGACTCTGATATGCGAAGTTACATGCGAAGATATGCGAAGATATGGTACCTACGATTTCAACATTTGACCTTGGGGTCAATAATTTTCGACCTCCAGCGCTAACCATGAAGGTCAAGGCCGATCGCCCCCAAAAACTAATCAGCTGAGCGCCGGACCATATACTAGATTCCCATGAAGTTTGGAGACGATCCGATCAAAGTTACTCAAAAAATAAGGGTTTCAACATTTGACCTTGGGGTCAATAATTTTCGACCTCCAGCGCTAACCATGAAGGTCAAGGCCGATCGCCACCAAAAACTAATCAGCTGAGCGCCGGACCATATACTAGATTCCCATGAAGTTTGGAGACGATCCGATCAAAGTTACTCAAAAAATAAGGGTTTCGTCGACCTCCATGATTGACCACAAAGTGACCTTGACCTTTGACCTTGACCTTCAAAATTTTGTGTGCTGAAGGGTATCTCTATACGACTCTGATATGCGAAGTTACAGGAGTTTCCAATAATAACTGTGGTCTACAGAGTGATCTAAACGTGGAAAAAAAATGATTAACCACAAACAAAAAAACAAAAAAACAAAAAAACAAAAAAATGAACATATGTCACCCACAGGGTGAACCGTATCTTGCCAAAATGTGAAAATTCCGTTTTTTCGTCATGACGTCATCAAATGACGTCATAGCGTCAAACTGTTTACAGATCTGGGAAGCACTCATCAAGGGCATTCATATGAGGTATTACTCGATATGGTACCTACGATTTCAAAATTTGACCTTGGGGTCAATAATTTTCGACCTCCAGCGCTAACCATGAAGGTCAAGGCCGATCGCCACCAAAAACTAATCAGCTGAGCGCCGGACCATATACTAGATTCCCATGAAGTTTGGAGACGATCCGATCAAAGTTACTCAAAAAATTAGTGTTTCGTCGACCTCCATGATTGACCACAAAGTGACCTTGACCTTTGACCTTGACCTTCAAATTTTTGTGTGCTGAAGGGTATCTCTATAGGACTCTGATATGCGAAGTTACAGGAGTTTCCAATAATAACTGTGGTCTACAGAGTGATCTAAACGTGAAAAAAAAAAGATTAACCACAAACAAAAAAACAAAATAAAACTCACCCACAGGGTGAACCGTATCTTGCCTTGACAAATTGACCGCAAAGTGACCTTGACCTTTGACCTTGACCTTCAAAATTTTGTGTGCTAAAGGGTATCTCTAAAAGACTCTGATATGCGAACTTACAAGAGTTTCCAAAGGGAACTGTGCTCTACAGAGTGACCTAAACAATGCGAACTAAAGCAATACAATATACATGAAAAGTGCAGTTTTTTCGTCATAACGCCGTCAAATGACGTCACATTGTCAAACTAGTTATATGTTTGGAAAGCACTCAACAAGGGCTTCAATTTGAGGTACTACTCGATATGGTAACTGAAACTTGAAAATTTTACCTTTTGGTCAAAATTGAATGACCTTCAAAATGACCTTGAAGGTCAAGGCCGATCGACACCAAAAACTAATCAACTGAGCGCCATACCACACCCTATATACCCACCAAGTTTGGAGATCATAAGATCAAAGTTACTCAAAAAATAAGGGTTTCGTAATTTGACCTTGGGGTCAATAATTTTCGACCTCCAGCGCTAACCATGAAGGTCAAGGCCGATCGCCACCAAAAACTAATCAGCTGAGCGCCGGACCATATACTAGATTCCCATGAAGTTTGGAGACGATCCGATCAAAGTTACTCAAAAAATTAGTGTTTCGTCGACCTCCATGATTGACCACAAAGTGACCTTGACCTTTGACCTTGACCTTCAAAATTTTGTGTGCTGAAGGGTATCTCTATAGGACTCTGATATGCGAAGTTACAGGAGTTTCCAATGACTCGATATGGTAACTGAAACTTGAAAATTTTACCTTTTGGTCAAAATTGAATGACCTTCAAAATGACCTTGAAGGTCAAGGCCGATCGACACCAAAAACTAATCAACTGAGCGCCATACCACACCCTATATACCCACCAAGTTTGGAGATCATAAGATCAAAGTTACTCAAAAAATAAGGGTTTCGTAATTTGACCTTGGGGTCAATAATTTTCGACCTCCAGCGCTAACCATGAAGGTCAAGGCCGATCGCCACCAAAAACTAATCAGCTGAGCGCCGGACCATATACTAGATTCCCATGAAGTTTGGAGACGATCCGATCAAAGTTACTCAAAAAATAAGGGTTTTGTCGACCTCCATGATTGACCACAAAGTGACCTTGACCTTTGACCTTGACCTTCAAAATTTTGTGTGCGGAAGGGTATCTCTATAGGACTCTGATATGCGAAGTTACAGGAGTTTCCAATAATAACTGTGGTCTACAGAGTGATCTAAACGTGAAAAAAAATGATTAACCACAAACAAAAAAACAAAAAAACAAAAAAATAAAACATCACCCACAGGGTGAACCGTATCTTGCCAGGGATTCGTTGACCTCCATGATTGACCGCAAAGTGACCTTGACCTTTGACCTTGACCTTAATAATTTCGTATGGTGAATAGTATGTCTTCATGACCAACGCACATGAAATATTGAAAGATTTTGATGAGAACTGAGGAAATAATTTTTTCATGAAAATTCCGTTTTTTCGTCATGACGTCATCAAATGACGTCATAGCGTCAAACTGTTTACAGATCTGGGAAGCACTCATCAAGGGCATTCATATGAGGTATTACTCGATATGGTACCTACGATTTCAAAATTTGACCTTGGGGTCAATAATTTTCGACCTCCAGCGCTAACCATGAAGGTCAAGGCCGATCGCCACCAAAAACTAATCAGCTGAGCGCCGGACCATATACTAGATTCCCATTAAGTTTGGAGACGATCCGATCAAAGTTACTCAAAAAATAAGGATTTCAACATTTGACCTTGGGGTCAATAATTTTCGACCTCCAGCGCTAACCATGAAGGTCAAGGCCGATCGCCACCAAAAACTAATCAGCTGAGCGCCGGACCATATACTAGATTCCCATGAAGTTTGGAGACGATCCGATCAAAGTTACTCAAAAAATAAGGGTTTCAACATTTGACCTTGGGGTCAATAATTTTCGACCTCCAGCGCTAACCATGAAGGTCAAGGCCGATCGCCACCAAAAACTAATCAGCTGAGCGCCGGACCATATACTAGATTCCCATGAAGTTTGGAGACGATCCGATCAAAGTTACTCAAAAAATAAGGGTTTCGTCCACCTCCATGATTGACCACAAAGTGACCTTGACCTTTGACCTTGACCTTCAAAATTTTGTGTGCTGAAGGGTATCTCTATAGGACTCTGATATGCGAAGTTACATGCGAAGATATGCGAAGATATGGTACCTACGATTTCAACATTTGACCTTGGGGTCAATAATTTTCGACCTCCAGCACTAACCATGAAGGTCAAGGCCGATCGCCACCAAAAACTAATCAGCTGAGCGCCGGACCATATACTAGATTCCCATGAAGTTTGGAGACGATCCGATCAAAGTTACTCAAAAAATAAGGGTTTCAACATTTGACCTTGGGGTCAATAATTTTCGACCTCCAGCGCTAACCATGAAGGTCAAGGCCGATCGCCACCAAAAACTAATCAGCTGAGCGCTGGACCATATACTAGATTCCCATGAAGTTTGGAGACGATCCGATCAAAGTTACTCAAAAAATAAGGGTTTCGTCGACCTCCATGATTGACCACAAAGTGACCTTGACCTTTGACCTTGACCTTCAAAATTTTGTGTGCTGAAGGGTATCTCTATAGGACTCTGATATGCGAAGTTACATGCGAAGATATGCGAAGATATGGTACCTACGATTTCAACATTTGACCTTGGGGTCAATAATTTTCGACCTCCAGCGCTAACCATGAAGGTCAAGGCCGATCGCCACCAAAAACTAATCAGCTGAGCGCCGGACCATATACTAGATTCCCATGAAGTTTGGAGACGATCCGATCAAAGTTACTCAAAAAATAAGGGTTTCAACATTTGACCTTGGGGTCAATAATTTTCGACCTCCAGCGCTAACCATGAAGGTCAAGGCCGATCGCCACCAAAAACTAATCAGCTGAGCGCCGGACCATATACTAGATTCCCATGAAGTTTGGAGACGATCCGATCAAAGTTACTCAAAAAATAAGGGTTTCGTCCACCTCCATGATTGACCACAAAGTGACCTTGACCTTTGACCTTGACCTTCAAAATTTTGTGTGCTGAAGGGTATCTCTATAGGACTCTGATATGCGAAGTTACAGGAGTTTCCAATAATAACTGTGGTCTACAGAGTGATCTAAACGTGGAAAAAAAATGATTAACCACAAACAAAAAAACAAAAAAAAAAACAAACAAAAAAACAAACATACAAGCTGACTAATACATCTTGCAAAAACTTCGTTTTGGCAAGATAACAAACAAAAAAACAAACATACAAGCTGACTAATACATCTTGCAAAAACTTCGTTTTGGCAAGATAACAAACAAAAAAACAAACATACAAGCTGACTAATACATCTTGCAAAAACTTCGTTTTGGCAAGATAACAAACAAAAAAACAAACATACAAGCTGACTAATACATCTTGCAAAAACTTCGTTTTGGCAAGATAACAAAAAAACAAACAAACAAAAAAACAAACAAACAAACAAACAAACATACAAGCTGACTGATACATCTTGCAAAAACTTCGTTTTGGCAAGATAACAAACAAACAAACATACAAGCTGACTGATACATCTTGCAAAAACTTCGTTTTGGCAAGATAAAAACAAACAAACAAACATACAAGCTGACTGATACATCTTGCAAAAACTTCGTTTTGGCAAGATAATAACTCTCTTATCCGAATCCACATTCAGATCTTCACCAAAATGGAATCGATTTGGTCTTGTCACACATCCAACCTGTCCACCAAGATTCGTCCAAATCCGTCCATACCTTTTTATCTTGCCAAAACGAAGTTTTTGCAAGATGTATCAGTCAGCTTGTATGTTTGTTATCTTGCCAAAACGAAGTTTTTGCAAGATGTATTAGTCAGCTTGTATGTTTGTTTGTTTGTTTGTTTGTTTTTTATCTTGCCAAAACGAAGTTTTTGCAAGATGTATTAGTCAGCTTGTATGTTTGTTTTTTTGTTTGTTTTTTTTTTTGTTTTTTTGTTTGTGGTTAATCATTTTTTTTCCACGTTTAGATCACTCTGTAGACCACAGTTATTATTGGAAACTCCTGTAACTTCGCATATCAGAGTCCTATAGAGATACCCTTCAGCACACAAAATTTTGAAGGTCAAGGTCAAAGGTCAAGGTCACTTTGTGGTCAATCATGGAGGTGGACGAAACCCTTATTTTTTGAGTAACTTTGATCGGATCGTCTCCAAACTTCATGGGAATCTAGTATATGGTCCGGCGCTCAGCTGATTAGTTTTTGGTGGCGATCGGCCTTGACCTTCATGGTTAGCGCTGGAGGTCGAAAATTATTGACCCCAAGGTCAAATGTTGAAACCCTTATTTTTTGAGTAACTTTGATCGGATCGTCTCCAAACTTCATGGGAATCTAGTATATGGTCCGGCGCTCAGCTGATTAGTTTTTGGTGGCGATCGGCCTTGACCTTCATGGTTAGCGCTGGAGGTCGAAAATTATTGACCCCAAGGTCAAATGTTGAAATCGTAGGTACCATATCTTCGCATATCTTCGCATGTAACTTCGCATATCAGAGTCCTATAGAGATACCCTTCAGCACACAAAATTTTGAAGGTCAAGGTCAAAGGTCAAGGTCACTTTGTGGTCAATCATGGAGGTCGACGAAACCCTTATTTTTTGAGTAACTTTGATCGGATCGTCTCCAAACTTCATGGGAATCTAGTATATGGTCCAGCGCTCAGCTGATTAGTTTTTGGTGGCGATCGGCCTTGACCTTCATGGTTAGCGCTGGAGGTCGAAAATTATTGACCCCAAGGTCAAATGTTGAAACCCTTATTTTTTGAGTAACTTTGATCGGATCGTCTCCAAACTTCATGGGAATCTAGTATATGGTCCGGCGCTCAGCTGATTAGTTTTTGGTGGCGATCGGCCTTGACCTTCATGGTTAGTGCTGGAGGTCGAAAATTATTGACCCCAAGGTCAAATGTTGAAATCGTAGGTACCATATCTTCGCATATCTTCGCATGTAACTTCGCATATCAGAGTCCTATAGAGATACCCTTCAGCACACAAAATTTTGAAGGTCAAGGTCAAAGGTCAAGGTCACTTTGTGGTCAATCATGGAGGTGGACGAAACCCTTATTTTTTGAGTAACTTTGATCGGATCGTCTCCAAACTTCATGGGAATCTAGTATATGGTCCGGCGCTCAGCTGATTAGTTTTTGGTGGCGATCGGCCTTGACCTTCATGGTTAGCGCTGGAGGTCGAAAATTATTGACCCCAAGGTCAAATGTTGAAACCCTTATTTTTTGAGTAACTTTGATCGGATCGTCTCCAAACTTCATGGGAATCTAGTATATGGTCCGGCGCTCAGCTGATTAGTTTTTGGTGGCGATCGGCCTTGACCTTCATGGTTAGCGCTGGAGGTCGAAAATTATTGACCCCAAGGTCAAATGTTGAAATCCTTATTTTTTGAGTAACTTTGATCGGATCGTCTCCAAACTTAATGGGAATCTAGTATATGGTCCGGCGCTCAGCTGATTAGTTTTTGGTGGCGATCGGCCTTGACCTTCATGGTTAGCGCTGGAGGTCGAAAATTATTGACCCCAAGGTCAAATTTTGAAATCGTAGGTACCATATCGAGTAATACCTCATATGAATGCCCTTGATGAGTGCTTCCCAGATCTGTAAACAGTTTGACGCTATGACGTCATTTGATGACGTCATGACGAAAAAACGGAATTTTCATGAAAAAATTATTTCCTCAGTTCTCATCAAAATCTTTCAATATTTCATGTGCGTTGGTCATGAAGACATACTATTCACCATACGAAATTATTAAGGTCAAGGTCAAAGGTCAAGGTCACTTTGCGGTCAATCATGGAGGTCAACGAATCCCTGGTAAGATACGGTTCACCCTGTGGGTGATGTTTTATTTGTTTGTTTTTTTGTTTGTGGTTAATCTTTTTTTTTTCACGTTTAGATCACTCTGTAGACCACAGTTATTATTGGAAACTCCTGTAACTTCGCATATCAGAGTCCTATAGAGATACCCTTCCGCACACAAAACTTTGAAGGTCAAGGTCAAAGGTCAAGGTCACTTTGCGGTCAATCATGGAGGTCAACGAAACCCTTATTTTTTGAGTAACTTTGATCTTATGATCTCCAAACTTGGTGGGTATATAGGGTGTGGTATGGCGCTCAGCTGATTAGTTTTTGGTGTCGATCGGCCTTGACCTTCAAGGTCATTTTGAAGGTCATTCAATTTTGACCAAAAGGTAAAATTTTCAAGTTTCAGTTACCATATCGAGTAGTACCTCAAATTGAAGCCCTTGTTGAGTGCTTTCCAAACATATAACTAGTTTGACAATGTGACGTCATTTGACGGCGTTATGACGAAAAAACTGCACTTTTCATGTATATTGTATTGCTTTAGTTCGCATTGTTTAGGTCACTCTGTAGAGCACAGTTCCCTTTGGAAACTCTTGTAAGTTCGCATATCAGAGTCTTTTAGAGATACCCTTTAGCACACAAAATTTTGAAGGTCAAGGTCAAAGGTCAAGGTCACTTTGCGGTCAATCATGGAGGTCAACGAAACCCTTATTTTTTGAGTAACTTTGATCTTATGATCTCCAAACTTGGTGGGTGTATAGGGTGTGGTATGGCGCTCAGCTGATTAGTTTTTGGTGTCGATCGGCCTTGACCTTCAAGGTCATTTTGAAGGTCATTCAATTTTGACCAAAAGGTAAAATTTTCAAGTTTCAGTTACCATATCGAGTAGTACCTCAAATTGAAGCCCTTGTTGAGTGCTTTCCAAACATATAACTAGTTTGACAATGTGACGTCATTTGACGGCGTTATGACGAAAAAACTGCACTTTTCATGTATATTGTATTGCTTTAGTTCGCATTGTTTAGGTCACTCTATAAAGCACAGTTCCCTTTGGAAACTCTTGTAAGTTCGCATATCAGAGTCTTTTAGAGATACCCTTTAGCACACAAAATTATGAAGGTCAAGGTCAAAGGTCAAGGTCACTTTGCGGCCAATCATGGAGGTCGACGAAACACTAATTTTTTGAGTAACTTTGATCGGATCGTCTCCAAACTTCATGGGAATCTAGTATATGGTCCGGCGCTCAGCTGATTAGTTTTTGGTGGCGATCGGCCTTGACCTTCATGGTTAGCGCTGGAGGTCGAAAATTATTGACCCCAAGGTCAAATTTTGAAATCGTAGGTACCATATCGAGTAATACCTCATATGAATGCCCTTGATGAGTGCTTCCCAGATCTGTAAACAGTTTGACGCTATGACGTCATTTGATGACGTCATGACGAAAAAACGGAATTTTCATGAAACTAGTGGATAGCAGTTCTGTTCACCTCAGTGTGACCTGAAGCAAGTCACTCATGTTCACATTTTGGCAAGATACGGTTCACCCTGTGGGTGACATATGTTCATTTTTATCTTGCCAAAACGAAGTTTTTGCAAGATGTATCAGTCAGCTTGTATGTTTGTTATCTTGCCAAAACGAAGTTTTTGCAAGATGTATTAGTCAGCTTGTATGTTTGTTTTTTTGTTTGTTTTTTTGTTTGTTTTTTGTTTTTTTTGTTTGTGGTTAATCATTTTTTTTCCACGTTTAGATCACTCTGTAGACCACAGTTATTATTGGAAACTCCTGTAACTTCGCATATCAGAGTCCTATAGAGATACCCTTCAGCACACAAAATTTTGAAGGTCAAGGTCAAAGGTCAAGGTCACTTTGTGGTCAATCGTGGAGGTCGACGAAACCCTTATTTTTTGAGTAACTTTGATCGGATCGTCTCCAAACTTCATGGGAATCTAGTATATGGTCCGGCGCTCAGCTGATTAGTTTTTGGTGGCGATCGGCCTTGACCTTCATGGTTAGCGCTGGAGGTCGAAAATTATTGACCCCAAGGTCAAATGTTGAAACCCTTATTTTTTGAGTAACTTTGATCGGATCGTCTCCAAACTTCAGGGGAATCTAGTATATGGTCCGGCGCTCAGCTGATTAGTTTTTGGTGGCGATCGGCCTTGACCTTCATGGTTAGCGCTGGAGGTCGAAAATTATTGACCCCAAGGTCAAATGTTGAAATCGTAGGTACCATATCTTCGCATATCTTCGCATGTAACTTCGCATATCAGAGTCCTATAGAGATACCCTTCAGCACACAAAATTTTGAAGGTCAAGGTCAAAGGTCAAGGTCACTTTGTGGTCAATCATGGAGGTCGACGAAACCCTTATTTTTTGAGTAACTTTGATCGGATCGTCTCCAAACTTCATGGGAATCTAGTATATGGTCCGGCGCTCAGCGGATTAGTTTTTGGTGGCGATCGGCCTTGACCTTCATGGTTAGCGCTGGAGGTCGAAAATTATTGACCCCAAGGTCAAATGTTGAAATCCTTATTTTTTGAGTAACTTTGATCGGATCGTCTCCAAACTTCATGGGAATCTAGTATATGGTCCGGCGCTCAGCTGATTAGTTTTTGGTGGCGATCGGCCTTGACCTTCATGGTTAGCGCTGGAGGTCGAAAATTATTGACCCCAAGGTCAAATTTTGAAATCGTAGGTACCATATCGAGTAATACCTCATATGAATGCCCTTGATGAGTGCTTCCCAGATCTGTAAACAGTTTGACGCTATGACGTCATTTGATGACGTCATGACGAAAAAACGGAATTTTCATGAAAAAATTATTTCCTCAGTTCTCATCAAAATCTTTCAATATTTCATGTGCGTTGGTCATGAAGACATACTATTCACCATACGAAATTATTAAAGTCAAGGTCAAAGGTCAAGGTCACTTTGCGGTCAATCATGGAGGTCAACGAAACCCTGGCAAGATACGGTTCACCCTGTGGGTGATGTTTTATTTTTTGTTTGTTTGTTTGTTTTTTATCTTGCCAAAACAAAGTTTTTGCAAGATGTATCAGTCAGCTTGTATGTTTGTTTGTTTGTTTTTATCTTGCCAAAACGAAGTTTTTGCAAGATGTATTAGTCAGCTTGTATGTTTGTTTTTTTTGTTTGTTTTTTTGTTTTTTTGTTTTTTTGTTTGTGGTTAATCATTTTTTTTCACGTTTAGATCACTCTGTAGACCACAGTTATTATTGGAAACTCCTGTAACTTCGCATATCAGAGTCCTATAGAGATACCCTTCAGCACACAAAATTTTGAAGGTCAAGGTCAAAGGTCAAGGTCACTTTGTGGTCAATCATGGAGGTCGACGAAACCCTTATTTTTTGAGTAACTTTGATCGGATCGTCTCCAAACTTCATGGGAATCTAGTATATGGTCCGGCGCTCAGCTGATTAGTTTTTGGTGGCGATCGGCCTTGACCTTCATGGTTAGCGCTGGAGGTCGAAAATTATTGACCCCAAGGTCAAATGTTGAAACCCTTATTTTTTGAGTAACTTTGATCGGATCGTCTCCAAACTTCATGGGAATCTAGTATATGGTCCGGCGCTCAGCTGATTAGTTTTTGGTGGCGATCGACCTTGACCTTCATGGTTAGCGCTGGAGGTCGAAAATTATTGACCCCAAGGTCAAATGTTGAAATCGTAGGTACCATATCTTCGCATATCTTTGCATGTAACTTCGCATATCAGAGTCCTATAGAGATACCCTTCAGCACACAAAATTTTGAAGGTCAAGGTCAAAGGTCAAGGTCACTTTGTGGTCAATCATGGAGGTCGACGAAACCCTTATTTTTTGAGTAACTTTGATCGGATCGTCTCCAAACTTCATGGGAATCTAGTATATGGTCCGGCGCTCAGCTGATTAGTTTTTGGTGGCGATCGGCCTTGACCTTCATGGTTAGCGCTGGAGGTCGAAAATTATTGACCCCAAGGTCAAATGTTGAAATCCTTATTTTTTGAGTAACTTTGATCGGATCGTCTCCAAACTTCATGGGAATCTAGTATATGGTCCGGCGCTCAGCTGATTAGTTTTTGGTGGCGATCGGCCTTGACCTTCATGGTTAGCGCTGGAGGTCGAAAATTATTGACCCCAAGGTCAAATGTTGAAATCGTAGGTACCATATCGAGTAATACCTCATATGAATGCCCTTGATGAGGGCTTCCCAGATCTGTAAACAGTTTGACGCTATGACGTCATTTGATGACGTCATGACGAAAAAACGGAATTTTCATGAAACAATTATTTCCTCAGTTCTCATCAAAATCTTTCAATATCTCGTGGGCAGACATTCCTCAAAGAGTCGCTTCTAGTGGATAGCAGTTCTGTTCACCTCAGTGTGACCTGAAGCAAGTCACTCATGTTCACATTTTGGCAAGATACGGTTCACCCTGTGGGTGACATATGTTTTTATTTTGTTTTTTTGTTTTTTTGTTTTTTTGTTTGTGGTTAATCATTTTTTTTTCACGTTTAGATCACTCTGTAGACCACAGTTATTATTGGAAACTCCTGTAACTTCGCATATCAGAGTCCTATAGAGATACCCTTCAGCACACAAAATTTTGAAGGTCAAGGTCAAAGGTCAAGGTCACTTTGCGGTCAATCATGGAGGTCAACGAAACCCTTATTTTTTGAGTAACTTTGATCGGATCGTCTCCAAACTTCATGGGAATCTAGTATATGGTCCGGCGCTCAGCTGATTAGTTTTTGGTGGCGATCGGCCTTGACCTTCATGGTTAGCGCTGGAGGTCGAAAATTATTGACCCCAAGGTCAAATTACGAAACCCTTATTTTTTGAGTAACTTTGATCTTATGATCTCCAAACTTGGTGGGTATATAGGGTGTGGTATGACGCTCAGTTGATTAGTTTTTGGTGTCGATCGGCCTTGACCTTCAAGGTCATTTTGAAGGTCATTCAATTTTGACCAAAAGGTAAAATTTTCAAGTTTCAGTTACCATATCGAGTAGTACCTCAAATTGAAGCCCTTGTTGAGTGCTTTCCAAACATATAACTAGTTTGACAATGTGACGTCATTTGACGGCGTTATGACGAAAAAACTGCACTTTTCATGTATATTGTATTGCTTTAGTTCGCATTGTTTAGGTCACTCTGTAGAGCACAGTTCCCTTTGGAAACTCTTGTAAGTTCGCATATCAGAGTCTTTTAGAGATACCCTTTAGCACACAAAATTATGAAGGTCAAGGTCAAAGGTCAAGGTCACTTTGCGGCCAATCATGGAGGTGTTCACCTCAGTGTGACCTGAAGCAAGTCACTCATGTTCACATTTTGGCAAGATACGGTTCACCCAGTGGGTGACATATGTTTTTTATTTAAATATCATGTTATTTATCGCTTTTCGCCCGATCTCCCAATGGTGAAGAATCACTTAAAAATTACATAATTCCCGTATCCGAAGCCATATTCAGATCTTCACCAAAGCTAATCATTTCGTCCTTATCACACACCCAACCTATCACACAGTCTGAGTCTGATGGGTTTTAGTGGAGTCTGCGTCTGATGGGTTTGAGTGGAGGCTGTGTCTTATGAGTTTGAGTGGAGTCTGAGTCTGATGGGTTTGAGTGGAGTCTGAGTCTGAGGTGTTTGAGTGGAGTCTGAGTGTGATGGGTTTGAGTGGAGTCTGAGTCTGATGGATTTTAGTGGAGTCTGAGTCTGATGGGTTTGAGTGGAGGCTGTGTCTTATGAGTTTGAGTGGAGTCTGAGTCTGATGGGTTTGACTGGAGTCTGAGTCTGATGGGTTTGAGTGACGTCTGAGTCTGATGGGTTTGAGTGGAGTCTGAGTCTGATGAGTTTGAGTGGAGTCTGAGTCTGATGGGTTTGACTGGAGTCTGAGTCTGATGGGTTTGACTGGAGTCTGAGTCTGATGGGTTTGAGTGAAGTCTGAGTCTGATGGGTTTGACTGGAGTCTGAGTCTGATGGGTTTGAGTGAAGTCTGAGTCTGATGGGTTTGAGTGAAGTCTGAGTCTGATGGGTTTGAGTGGAGTCTGAGTCTGATGGGTTTGACTGGAGTCTGAGTCTGATGGGTTTGAGTGAAGTCTGAGTCTGATGGGTTTGAGTGAAGTCTGAGTCTGATGGGTTTGAGTCAAGTCTGAGTCTGATGGGTTTGAGTGAAGTCTGAGTCTGATGGGTTTGAGTGAAGTCTGAGTCTGATGGGTTTGAGTGAAGTCTGAGTCTGATGGGTTTGAGTGAAGTCTGAGTCTGATGGGTTTGAGTGAAGTCTGAGTCTGATGAGTTTGAGTGAAGTCTGAGTCTGATGGGTTTGACTGGAGTCTGAGTCTGATGGGTTTGACTGGAGTCTGAGTCTGATGAGTTTGAGTGAAGTCTGAGTCTGATGAGTTTGAGTGAAGTCTGAGTCTGATGGGTTTGACTGGAGTCTGAGTCTGGTGGGTTTGACTGGAGTCTGAGTCTGATGGGTTTGACTGGAGTCTGAGTCTGATGGGTTTGAGTGGAGGCAGAGTCTGATGGGTTTGAGTGAAGTCTGAGTCTGATGGGTTTGACTGGAGTCTGAGTCTGATGGGTTTGACTGGATTCTGAGTCTGATGGGTTTGACTGGAGTCTGAGTCTGATGGGTTTGAGTGGAGGCAGAGTCTGATGGGTTTGACTGGAGTCTGAGTCTGATGGGTTTGAGTGGAGGCAGAGTCTGATGGGTTTGAGTGGAGTCTGAGTCTGATGGGTTTGAGTGGAGTCTGAGTCTGATGGGTTTGAGTGGAGTCTGAGTCTGATGGGTTTGATTGGGCGGAGTGCAGTGGGGTACAAAGTTTATGAAGCACGTGTCACTGTAAACCCCAAAGTAACGCGTCATAATAATATCCCCACATGTAGAACAACAACAGCTTGTGCAGCTTGTTCCAATACGTACAGACGGACGAGATAAAGAGTACATTTCTCAAGAAATAATCAGACAGTAAGTAAATTATTCAGGCCCAAAAATGCTAAACGACTCCAGCAGTAAGTTCGACTTAGATCAACATTACAGACTTCACCCAGTGGTATGAATTGGGTGAAGGAATGGCAGGAAAGTGACAGTAAAATGGACCCGTGGTTATAAGGGACGCTCTTCTAAAAATGGCACACGGTCATTAGGCAGGAAACAAGAGGCGGTTATTGAAATATTACTCCGAGCCCACCAAGGAAGCTATTTCACCGAAGGCTTTGTGTTTGAAAGTCCAGAGCCAGGGAAAGTAATTTCCTCAAGTCAAGAGGTCAGCGAGGATGTTTAAACGCTCGCCATGTGCATGACAACTGATGCTAAGCACAAGTTGCCTGTACACCTTGAGAGAGGTGCACCGACCGAGCTATCGGGCTTGCTTCTTCAAACTGACCTTTCCGAATGAATGTTCCTTTTTCCAATTCCGTGGGAGGTCTTTCTCGATGAGTTGCCCATTAATACCAGGTCTCATAAATACACCACTTTTGAGCTTGCCTGCGGTCCCTTCTCAAAGTATAATTTGCACCTCGCACTTTTGTCATTAACACCAAAAGTATTCACATTTCAAGGACAGAGCTGTGCGGTGTTTTTGCCCTGTCTAAATGAAGTTAAAAAAAAAAAAAAAAATTTAAGTAACGAGCTCTTTGCTTTTAATGCCATATTAAGCGTCTCTCTTAGGTGGGGCTTCCAATGTTCAACAATTCCCTACATCATGCTGTTCAATATCCATTTAAATGTAAATTGAGCCTTTTTCAGATGAAAACAGATTTGAGGTTTCATACCAAGCAGAGTCATATCCGGATTAAAATATCCAATTTCTGGTGGAGTTTGCCGTCCTCCTGAGAGCGCATTTCACCTGCTGTCCCTCCACGAAGTTCATGGTCTGCCCATACATTATGGCGAGGCGGTGCTACATTTGGTAGCAGGTTGTGATCCAAACAAGCTTGAGTAGGTTTAACGAGGTGAGCGTTTATGATGTGAGTGATCGCCGGAGACTCGGGGGGTGTTGTTGCGGAGAGCCGTCGTCGTCGATGGTTTGGAGCCTCTAGTTGGTATGTTTGCGGCTCTGATGGAAGGAACATTATCAAAAAATGTCACCTTATGCTAAGAGGAGTTTTGAAGGTCAACAATAAATTGTAGACAGTTACAGACCTCATCGCGAAATATCAACAGCAAAATATACTTGTAAAAAATATGGATTAATAAAGAGATTAGGACAAAGCTTTTCAATTACAAAGGGTAACTAGAAAGGAACTGGGTAGAGAGCAAGCCTCCGCCTGGTTGGCCAAATCACTCAATGGTGAAGAATCACTTTTAAAAATTCTACTAGCCGGATCCGGATCTTCACCAAAATTTAATCGATTATTTCTTGTCACACACACAACCTATCCAACAAGTTTCGTCAAAATCCATTAATAACTTTTTGAGATATCCTGCTATATATCGTTTTTGGCCCGATCTCCCAATGGTGAAAAATAACTTAAAATATTAAATAATTCTCATATCCGAATCCATATTCAGATCTTCACCAAAATCGAATCGATTCTTTCTTGTCACACACACAACCTGTCCACCACGTTTCGACAAAATCCATTAATTACGTTTGGAGATATCCTGCTATGTATCGTTTTTGGCCCGATCTCTCAATGGTGAAGAATAACTTAAAATATTAAATAATTCTCATATCCGAATCCATATTCAGATCTTCACCAAAATCGAATCGATTCTTCCTTGTCACACACACAACCTGTCCACCAAGTTTCGTCCAAATCCATCCATAACCTTTTCAGATATCCTGCTATGTGTTATTTTGGCCCTATCTTCCAAAATCCACTCTTCTGAGCCGGATCCGAATCCAGCTAGTATAATTTTTTTCGTGATTCTTCACCATTAAGTGATAGGGCCAAAAACGATGCATAGCAGGATATCTGGAAAGGAAAGCTTTCCCAGAAGAGTGGATGGTGTTATAGCAGCAAAGGGGGACCAACTCCATATTAATGCCCATGTATTTGGAATGAGTTGTTTGATGTTCGGGTGTCTACATACTTTTGGTCATGTAGTGTGTATGTATATATATATATATATTATATATATGTATATATATAAATATATATATATATATATATATATATATATATATATATATATATATATATATATACACATACATTTACATCCACATGTACATATAAACAGACATATACAAACCCACAAACACCGATCTATTATGAAGTTGTAAGCACTTGTAAAATCTGTTATATTTGATGTTATAATTTTAACCTATAAGCAATTGACTGGTATCACCGGCATCCTGAACAAATGACAAATTTCTGTTCTAACCTACAGAGGGCATTGCATCAGCAGCACAGTCGTGCCCTCAGCAAATGATGCTCCGTCAAAGCCTTGTGTTGATTACAAAGGAAGAGGTTTTGAATGGAGTGCATCTAACTTGGAGGGTCAGGGTTTTTATCACAGAAATTCATGGAGGAAGGAAATGGCAGAGGGTGGCAGGCAGACAGATAAAGGGGAATAGAGAAACAGTCAGACAAAGAAACACATTACAGCCTGAGAAGAGGAGTGGAAGGGAGAATAGTGGTTCAGAGGTCAGTGGGAGTATGGAAAACATAGGTAGTGATGGTTGGGTGAAAAAGCCAGAGTGGGGGCATTGGGGCAACACCAGAAGGTAGTTGATATAAACTGAAAAGCAGTCACTGAAACCTAGCCTCTGTAACAACATCATAAAATGTTGATGACACAGAAGGCTTTGGACTCGTCTCAAGGAGGGAAGATGGAGAAGCAGCAGTTGTAGTACCAGCCAATAGAGGGGAGGCCAATTCCATGACACTTCAGATGAAGACTTTGTACACCCTTATAAACTCAGGGAAGCTTTGGAAGGACTTGGCCTTACTGATACACTGAGGGGGTGACATCGTTTGGAGGCCAGCTTTGACACAAGATCTATCCTAGACAGGTTGTCGATGATACTGCCAGGTACAGGATCTACAGAGATTGCACTTCTCCTTGAGGCTGACCACATATAAGTATTATAGTGTAGCAGCATAGCAAACCTGTTGTGCATTTTGTGATACAAGCACCAAATTTGGCACAAATGTACATTAATATGTTGCGAACATTTTCAGATATTGGGCCACTTGAAATTCCGTAATTTATTTTTTCAAATTTTTTCAAATTTCGTAATTTCAAATTTTTCGGGTGACACCGTCACAATTTCGGTCTTCGAGGCCGGCCGATATAGTGGGGCGGCTTAGCCCAAATATTCAAAAGAATTGTGCATTTTGTGATACAAGCACCAAATTTGGCACAAATGTACATTAATATGTTGCGAACATTGTGTGGTCAGCAATGAAGACGAGAGTCTGAATTACATGTATGCAAAAGACCTTGTGAACCAGTGAAGCAAATACACGGGTAAGCATGAATTAAATCTAGGGCATGATATAATTTCCATGATGTTTACCTCTACACTCAATGGTGGAAGGAGGTAATGTTTTGATCCCAGCTTGTCTGTATGTCTGTTTGTCTGTTAGTCCACAAAATTCCAGACAAAGCTTGTAGTAGTGGTAGTTGTAGTGGTAGTGGTGATAACAGAAATTGTTATATAGAACTGAACTTATATTATTATTATATGCAGAAAATAACTTCATTTCTATATGCCCTGCAGTGGACAGGTTAATTGGTTTATGCACTGAAGGGGTCACCCTGGTGTGCACTGCTGTGTTCTGCCTCACTGAGTTGTTCAGGTATGATGTACTCAGCACAAGCTTCCGGTCGGCCCGGAGGTGGGGGTGCGGGGCCTGTCACGGAACGTCAAAACAAACGGCCTGCCGGGGCCGCCCAAAAGTCGGGCGTGAGGGGCGCGTCCACTAATGGAACGCCTCTCGCTTCCCAGATCGAGGGCCACGTGGTCAGGAGAACCTCGTCCCTTCCGGTCACACTTTGCCTATCGGCCGGCCTCGAAGACCGAAATTGTGACGGTGTCACCCGAAAAATTTGAAATTACGAAATTTGAAAAAATTTGAAAAAAAAAATTACGGAATTTCAAGTGGCCCAATATCTGAAAATGTTCGCAACATATTAATGTACATTTGTGCCAAATTTGGTGCTTGTATCACAAAATGCACAATTCTTTTGAATATTTGGGCTAAGCCGCCCCACTATTAGCAGTGGACATGTATGTACTTGTATTTGGGATGCTTCCATTCTGCTGGCGTGATACTTGCTACCATTGGATTGAATGAAGACCACTCGTGCAAAGCTCAGTGTGAGCAGCCTTCCTGTATTCTTCTCCTTTTCCAGTATTGTTTGTCCCGTTTCATTTGCTCCGTATTTTTTATCTGGCTGGGTTTTTTTTTTAATTTCTCCTAATTCACCATAGTTTTGGGGCACAATATTATTTCGTCAGAATTGCATGTGGATATAAAATATGCTATGTGTTTGGTAAAAGATGCTGATTGGCATGGACATCACATGACTCCATCCATTTTCCACTTTCCATCTGCGTGTTTAGCTCTGGATTGCACGGTTTACTGCGCCTCTCGGCAAGGCAGACATTTTGTAGCGGCGTGCAGCTGGATTCCAACTTTCACTAAAGGTATGTAGTTAAATGAGCTCATGTTTTGTTCCATGAATGATGTGATTACAGAATCAGGGTTGCAGTTTGTTGACAATTTGTCAATTTGAGGGAGGAGGGGATGCTTGAAGGCCAATGAAGCGGACAAAGCACAAAGCATACTTGTACTGTCGGTAAAGTTGGTTCATAAGTACGTCAGTGCCTATACAGCCTAGGTGTTTATAATGCATACTACCTGAAGTACCCTGTATTGCCCGGGGAAATTCAATGAAATATGCATTTCAATATTTCCTGCATGACAATCACAAAACATATTTCTTGATCATTCCTGGGAAAAACCCAGGCAGTGTATAAGCAACATACTCACTCGAGGCCTGAACACGGAAGTGTTATAATAAGCCTGTGTAAAGCAATCTTTTTAGTAACAGGTGCACGAGTATACACGATAATAATTAAATATGTCATATGTGTTGTTGACAACAAATCACTACTACCTCAACATACGATTTTTAATAATACATATTACAAGATCGTTCCCAGGAAAATAAAACGCAGGCAGTGTGTAAGTACAAGACCCGATCAAAGCCTGAAGGCCAATTATCTAGATTTATCTGGGGTCAATTTTTTATCCAAACATAGCCTATGACCTTCTTCTGCATGAAAGAGAACACCATGCAAAGTTTGGTTGCATTGGTTCCTGCAGGATCTGAATGCATAAACAAAGCAAACAATAAATATGTCATTCATAGCACGACACTTGTGAAATCCCCCCCCCCAAAAAGTTATTGACCTTTGGCCTATGTTGACCTCAAAAATAATTGGTGGTTGAATTCGGTGATCTGATATGCAAATACTTTTCAAATTAAAAGTCAATCAGATGAAAATTGAGGGTTTTAGAAATTCGACCTATGTTGACCTTTTCACCTTTAGACCTAAAAAAAAAAAAAAGGTGGTTGAATTACGTAACCGGATATGGAAATCCTGTTCAAATATCAAGTCAATCAGATGAAAATTGAAGATTTTAGAAATTAAACTTAAGTTGACCTTTGACCTATATTGTCGTCAAAATGTTGGTTGAATTACGTGACCTGATATGCAAATCCTCTTCAAATTTCA
Source organism: Myxine glutinosa (assembly GCF_964187855.1). Taxonomy (NCBI): domain Eukaryota; kingdom Metazoa; phylum Chordata; class Myxini; order Myxiniformes; family Myxinidae; genus Myxine; species Myxine glutinosa. The sequence continues at coordinate 66,756,302 of NC_136270.1, read as the reverse complement.
AGTCATTTGGATGAAAATTGAGGATTTTAGAAATCTGGCCTATATTGACCTTTTGGCCTATGTTGACCTCAAAAATAATTGGTGGTTGAATTCAGTGACCTGATATGCAAATCATATTCAAATTTCAAATAAGTCAGATGAAAATTGACAATTTTAGAAATTTGGCCTATGTTGATATTTTCACCTTTAGACCTCAACAATAATAGGTGGTTGAATTACGTTACCTGATATGCTAATCCTCTTCAAATTTCAAGTCATTCGGATGAAAATTGAGAATTTTATTAATTCCATCTAAGTTGTTGACCTTTGGCCTATATTGACCTTTTGGCCTATGTTGACCTTTTGACCTCAAAATCAATAGGCATTTTCCCTATGACCAACTCAGCCATTTGGTGAGGTTTCGTAATGATTGCTTTAAAATTGTCACCTGTAAGCGATTGACATATCGACAGACAAGCAGACAGACAAGCAGACAGACAAGCAGACAGACAAGCAAACAGACAAACAGACAGACAAACAGACAGACAGAGAGACAGTCAAACAGACAGAATGACACGCAAGACCAACCAATATACTTGAAAAATCTTGGATTTTCCCAAATAACAAACAAACTTTCTTCTTTATATATTAGATATTGTTACATGGAAAGGGGAGAGATCGACAGAGATTGTGCTAAGAGTACTATGAACTATGTGATCAAGTAGGGTAGAATTACTCCTGCATTAGTGATCTGTCAGAGCCAAGTCGTATGTAATATGTGCACTGAGGTGCAGTGATTGTGAACAATGGAGCAGAATAACGCAAGGTTATAACATGTAAAACCTCCTGTACAGGTGAGGCCAGGTGGAGGACCTGTAGCATTTAACACCAAAGCAACAACAACAACAACAACATGCATTTTAAGGCCATGTTCCCTGCTAGAGCGGGGGTTAGCCTTGCGGTCCCCATGACAATCTTCTCCATTTTGCCCTATTTTCTGCATCTCTCCTTGTTAACCCCCTTGCCCGCATTTCTTCTTCCACCATCTTTAGCCAAGTCTTTCTCGGTCTTCCCCGTCCTCTACTTCCTTCTACATTAACTTCCATCACTCTTCTCAACCAGTCACTTTCATCCTTCCTCAATACATGACCAAACCATCTCAACCTGTTCCTCTTCACAGCATCAATCACAGGCAATATTCCCATCATCTTTCGCAATTCATCATTTGTCTTCCTCTCTCTCAACGATACTCCACACATCCATCGAACCATTCGCATTTCCACCCTTTCCAGCCTTCGTTGCTGCTCTACGTTCATTACCCATGTCTCGCTCCCATAAATCATAACACTTCTCACACATGCAGCATACACCTTTCCCTTCAGCTTCAGCGACACTCTCCTCCTCATCAGCACGCCACTCAGTTCCCGAAACTTCTTCCATGCACATCTCACTCGAGCAACCGTTGCCGAGTCTGATCCACCTTCTCCATTCAGCATGTCTCCGAGGTAGCAAAATGTTTTCACACCTTCCAGCTTCACGCCGTCTCCAAGATCCAACTCAACATTTCCTCCATCTGCAGCTCCCTCTGTGCACACCTTACATTTGAATGTAGCTGCCACACTGGTTAATGACCCTCTCAGACCACTACATTTTTGATGAACCCACTCAGCACACATTGTACATTGAATGGAGTTCACTCCGACACCCTTCCTGCACACAGCACACGGCCACTTCCCAGTTCTTTCCACCTCACCACATGCTTTACCACTTGCCATCACCTTTGTCTTTCCGATATTCACCTTCAGACCTTTTGTCTCCATACATTCCTTCCACTTGTTCATCTTTTCCTTCAGTCCATCCATACTTTCCGCAATCAACACCAGATCATCTGCATACAACAACTCCCACGGTAAACCCTCCTTTACGGTCTGAGCCAGCACCTCCATCACAGCTACAAATAGTAGTGGACTTAGTACCGACCCCTGATGCACTCCCACCTTCACCTCAAACTCACCACTGTTCCCGTCCTTCGTCCTTACAGCTGTGCATGCTCTTTTGTACATTGCCATCACTACTCTGATCAACCATTCCTCCACTCCTAACTTCCTCAATGCCCATGTCAATACTTTGCGTGGAACCCTATCGAATGCTTTCTCCAGATCAACAAACCCAAAAAACAACTTCTTCCTCTTATCCATGTACTTCTCCTGCAACTGCCTCACAATGAAAAGCGCATCTGTCGTTCCTCTTCCTGGCATAAATCCAAACTGCATTTCGTCGATCTTCACTTTCTTCCTTATCCTCCTCTCCAACACCCTTTCCAATACCTTCATTCCATGCTCCAATATCTTTATCGCTCAGTACGAGCCACACTCCAGAGGGTCACCTTTCCCCTTGTATAGAGGGACGAGGGTACTCAGTTCCCAATCCACTGGAATGCGGCCTTCTTTCACCAGCAGATTACAGATCTCTGTCATTCTCTTCACGCCCCAACTTCCTGCTGCCTTCAACATATCTCCCACAACTCCCGTCGGCCCTCCCGCTTTTCCACTCTTCATTGCTTTTATCGCTTCCTCAACTTCCTTCTCAGTTATCTTCTCTGCCGGTCCTAAAACTGGGTTACTCTCTATGTTGCCATCCCATTCATTCTCTGTATTCAACAGCATTTCCATATATCTTTTCCATCTTCCTTTAATTCCATCTGGGTCGACAACGATTTGTCCCACTTCATCCTTCAAGCAACTCACCCCCATCACATCACACCTCTCTTTCACTATGTGCTTTGCAATCCTGAATTCTGCTTTCTGACCCTCTTCCGAATCCAAGCGTTCTCCGAACATTTTCCTACATGCCTCCTGCGCCTTTGCTACCTCTTTCTTTGCAGCCTTCCTGGCTGCCTTATAACTTTCATGCTCTGCTGTTTCTGCTCCCGTACCCTTCGCCTTCTGCCACTCTTTGAACTTCTTCCTCTTCTCGTCAATCCTCTTTCCAACCTCAACATCCCACCACCATGTTTCCGAGTGCCTCGGTGGTCCTTTTGTCCATCCACATACCTCACCAACGGCTCCCAACAGACTAGCTTTCATTGCCATCCAACCACTTTCAAGCTCAACCACATCATCCTCTACCCTACTCAGCCTCTCTTTTAATGCCTCCCTTACTGTCACCTCTTTCAACCTCCACACCTTCATTCTCGGTTGGTACTTCACCCGCCGAGCTCTCCTCGCACCTTTCACCCTTATGTCGCAGACAACCAAGTGGTGCTGTGAAACAGCCTCCTCCCCCGGGATCACCTTTGTGTCCCGGAGGTGCCCCCTATCTCGCCGACGCACCATCAGGTAGTCAACGGTTGTCGTCGACCCACCTGACGTGTATGTAACAAGCTTATTGTCCTCTTTCTGGAACTGAGTATTACAAATCAACAAATCAGCTCCATCAGCAAACTCCAAAATCCTTTCACCTTCTCCATTTCTCACACCATATCCGTAACCCCCATGAACTCCCTCAAAACCATCCATACTCCTTCCCACATGTCCATTCAGGTCTCCTCCCACCACAACAACTTCCTCATCTTTCACGTTTTCCATCAGCTTCTCTATCGCACACCAGAACTTGTCCTTCTCTTCATCGCTTCGACCAACCTGCGGAGCATATCCCTAGATGACGTTCACCAAGAGCTTTCCAATCATCATTTTCACCATCATCAACCTATCACTCACTCTAGTCACACTCACCACACTGTCTACAAACTCCTCAGAAAACAGGACACCAACACCATTCACGCCCTCCGGGCACCCTTGCCACACAAACTTGTATTTCTGTCCCTGCCTACCCTTCACCATTCTCACACCACTTCCCTTCCATCTCGTCTCTTGCACACAACATATGTCCACTCTTCTTCTGACCAATACTTCCACCACTTCTCCTGATCTCCCTGTCATTTAACACCAAAGGCACACGGAAAACGCTTCACACATTTAAATGGGCATTAACTCGGGAGTTGCGTCTGCCAGCAACTCCCGTGTTGCTCGTTGGTGAGGAACTGCAAGCTATGGCATTACAGTGAGATGCGGAACCCTGGTTGAGGAAGGGGCCACTGTGATGGGCGGGAAAGCCTGAAAGATGGTGCCACTCACTTGCAGCAACCATAAAATTGTGGAAAGGTGGTGCTATAGGTGAGTGGAAACACAAACACCACCTCCTCATCGCCATTCCTCCTCATCGCTATCGTCTCATCTTTCACCTGCCATATCAACCTGCACAACATCATCATCCTGCACCCACGACCAGCTCGTGCCTGAAGAAGTCCTTGCCTGCTCCCTTTGCATCTGAATTCGATATTGTTGGCGCCACTACTGGGGTTATTTATCTTGTAGATAAGATTGTATTTCTTTAGCCCTTTAAAATACCCATCTGTGTCTGTCAACCACCAGTTCTGTTCTGTTTATTTATATACCGTACTGTCCATCCTTATCCCCATATACATTTCAATAAATCCTTTATTTATAAGAAATATCTTCCCGCATTCCTGCCTTCACCCGCAACGAACCGCAAAATTTGCTGTATTTGCTGTCCTTGAGGAATCGTAAATGGTAAATGAGCGCAGTAAATTGTTAAAAGACCGTGGTATAGTATCTCCTATCTATAGATAGTAGTTTCATACACAGCCTGTGGCTGTTGGTTGCCTTCTTGCTGGGAGCACAGCTGTGCCGCTGATGCAGTGTCCAGTTTCCAGTAAGCTGGGACTCATTTTGCTGACCTCAGAAGGAGGGCAGGCTGACTCAACCCACCTAGTGTTATTTAATGGAACGACAATGGAACGACAGCTCAAACTCAAGAACCTAAGATCTTCAGCCAGCCACCTTAACAGTGAAACCAACACCAGACTTTATCTGTAGATATTGATAGTATCGAGTCAATTCAAACATCATTTCGGTCATTTGCGGAGATCTTTATTACACCTCAAGAGCAAAGCGTCTGCATTAGCTGGGCCTCTGATATGACAATATACACATATACACACATAGATATATATATATATGTATATATATATATATATATATATATATATATATATATATATATATATATATATATATATGGATATGTGATGGTGCTTGGTATTGCTCATGAGGAACAGTGAATGGTATTCACATCGACTCTTTTTCTTTAATTGGAGTCGTTTTTTGCCTAATTGGAATGTACTGTGTACTCCAGATTGAATACCTGCAGCTGGTTTGTTATGTTTCCTCATGTAATTAAATGCTTGTATGTTCAGGTTTGGTTTCCATGTGTGTCTCTGTTCATCACTGCACTATAAAAAAAGAAAGAATGCTGCAGACCATTCCACACATCCGCGTCTTTGTGGAGCAGTTGCATATACATTTTAGGATTATTAGACAGCAAGTTCTTATTGAGGGATAAAGTGCTATAATTTCCTGCATTGAAAGACATGTTCCAGGTGGACAAGTTGCAACGAGGGATGCTGCCTCAGCCTGTCCGGAAGAAGGGCGAGAAAGTCCTGCACAGGGTCGAATCAAGTAAAACGAATTCTCAGTAACAAAGAGAGGTCACTGATGTAGACCGATAACAGGATTGGTCCCCTAATTGCCTACCTTGAAGGATGACAGACTTTAGAGTTGGATCATGGGATAGAATGCTATCCATAAGCATATCGCCCCCTTCTTGTGAATGTAGATGGAATGTAATGTACATCCCAGGAGGGAATCCTGAATACCATGAGCTGAAAATTCGGGTGAGATAAGATCAACCAAACAAGACATATCAAGAAGAGTACAGGATCCTTTTCTTTGAGAGAAAAACGAGTTATTTGAGCAGTTTCCTTGTTTCGGTTTCCAGTTGGTCGATTTCCTCACTGCCAGGTGATTATACAACAGTGGTGGTGAAACTACAGGCTTGCTAGTTTATTGCTATTTGAAGTTCCATTCCAGGTACTTGTACCGTCGTTTTAAGTCGATTTTTGATCATACGGTAATGTTTTTGTTTCTTCTCCTGCCACAAACACGCATGCGGCGCATTTGTCAAGTCCGAATTGAAATTCGATATCGGAGTATTGCTTCACAGCTTTAGCTGATGCCAGGTTTTCGGAAGGGGTTCGATCACGTCGGTACAGCAGGTATGCACTGGATGGGCAGAATAACCTTTTAGTGCATCCCTTTTTCCTTGTATTCCATCGGAAGTATTTGGAGAATCAGTGCAAAGTTCACAGTAGTAGACCTTTGAGGTTATTTTGTGGATGTTTCACCTTGCCAGTACACAGCACACACTATGGATATTAAGTACTGGTGGTGTTGGTGTTAAGTATACTGAAGTTAAGTATATTGGTGGTGTTATTGTATATGTTAAGTGTAAGTTGAATAAATTGCCTATTGTGTGTTAAATAAAAATTTTCTGCTAGGTGAAGTAGTAGTAGTACCACCTTATAGAGGCCATTTTTCCCCACAGAGCAGGGGTTGACCTTTTTGGGGCACCGTGGTCCCCTTTTTTGAATCAATGTTTTTTGGCCGGATGCCCTTCCTGCCGCCAACCATGTTGGTCACCTCTTGCGACACACAGGGAATTACCAGTGAACTGGTACTCAATTTGCCGACTTCGGAAGGATGACAGGCTGAGTCAACCCCCATGGCGCTAATTCAGCAATCGACCGGGATTTGAACCCAGGATCCCAAGCCAGCACCCTAACCGCTAAGCCAACACCAGGCTTACCGTAAAGGATCTAATTAATTAAATCGTTGTCTGTGTCGTGCATGATGGGACAAATGGTATCTTTTTTTTTTTTTGCTGAAGTTTCCTTATACACCCCCACAAGGGATCATCTGCAGGTACGGTAGTTTAATAAGGCTTCGATGCACACCTTGGCGAAAGAAAGCACGGGTAATCAAAGATATTCAGCTTTCCTGTTACCTGAAGGATGCTATCCAGTTTAAAGGAGTTTTACGTGGATGATCATGCGTTGGAGATCATCAGTGATGGCAGAACTTATAAGAAGCACCGCAAGCTCACAGGTAGTTCCCTTCCGAATTCACTCTTTGTGATCTCACCGTTGACCCTTGCTACTGCAAGCTCGCAGAAAGCAGAGCAGACAGGTACGATTACTATATTTTGAAATATCAGAGGAAAGATATATTCCCAGAACAGACAATTCCCAAGTATAAATCCCAAAGTTTGAAGAAGGAAATTGTGACAGACAGATAATTGCGAACCAAAGGGAAGTATCCCATTTTCTTTCCAAAGATCCATTTTGAGACTTCGGCATCATATGTTATTTTTCTGATATCAAAAGATCATCAATTTCCAGATAACACCCTCGAGGTCCATTCGAGTTGAATTATCAGGAGCCCGTGCGTAGTTTATGATGGAATACCTTGTCATTTCAAAAAGGAAGCGTTGCTGAGGCAACCTCATCAAGTCCGTTCATCCTGCTTGATTACTTACTATGGCAATGGAGATTGCGCAACCGGCATGACAATACTCTTAAAGGACAATAGATTTGTCATTATTTTGATCTTCAAATACGTATATCGCCCGCTCATAATCTCCTTTTAGCCAAGGTGATATTTATATGCCACTTTGAATGTCTAATATACTGTTCCAGTTTAATTTTAAAGGTTTGTTGCCTGGATAACCGGCACAAGTAGCATCTATTTCATAGCCTCTAAACCCTCACCACCTACTGCCTGAAAAGCCATTTTGTTAATGAAGAGAAATGCGCACCGGCTTGGATAATATTGCAGAGTCGTGAAGACGACACCGGTGTTAGACATTGCATCCCTTCCGAACCTGTGCAAAATATTACTTGGTGAAGAGGCAAGGTGAATAAGGTGTCCATTTCGTCTTAACATTGGCAATGGTTTCCACGTTTCGCATGGTGCACATCACGTCAAGCACCGACTCTATCACGTCAAGCACCGACTCTATCACGTCAAGCACTGACTCTATCACGTCAAGCACAGACTCTATCACGTCAAGCACCGACTCTATCACGTCAAGCACAGACTCTATCACGTCAAGCACCGACTCTATCACTTCAAGCACCGACTCTATCATGTCAAGCACCGACTCTATCACGTCAAGCACCGACTCTAGCACGTCAAGCACCGACTCTATCACTTCAAGCACCGACTCTATCATGTCAAGCACCGACTCTATCACGTCAAGCACAGACTCTATCACGTCAAGCACAGACTCTATCAAATCCAGCCCCGACTCTATCACGTCAAGCACAGACTCTATCACATCAAGCACCGACTCTATCACATGAAGCACCGACTTTATCATGTCAAGCACCGACTCTATCACGTCAAGCACCGACTCTATCACGTCAAGCACTGACTCTATCACGTCAAGCACTGACTCTATGACGTCAAGCACCAACTCTATGACGTCATGCACCGATTCTATGACGTCAATCACCGACTCTAAGACGTCAAGCACCGACTCTAATGCCTGTTTCTCGAAGCGAAAATCAGCCTTTTCACGGAGCTAAAACCAATGGAACTTCCCATTTAACTTCTCATCAGCTTCTCGGAACCCTCACTCCAGCTTCCCGACCTTCGTGACGTATCCACGGGTGCCGTGTGCTTCATGGGGTTTTCGTTGACGCTCGTTGTGTAATGGCAAACGGATCTTCAAATGTACACGTGGCAATGAATCCCGAGGAAGGGGATGAGGACGTTTCACCGGACTACCCCGTGCACCCAAGACAGCTCAGTTTACACTTTCTCCGTTGTACGGGTGTTCTTTCATTTCAAGGGAAAGAAGGCCTTCACCTCTGTTTTTTCAGCAGGGCTGTATTCTCGTCTGCTTTTAATTGAAATAAAGAAATGTCAAAGGCCACATCGGTCCAAGTTAGACTGCCCAGTATATTAGTTCAGACTGGAAAGATCGTTACAACTGCAGGAGCTGAAATTACAGATCAAAGATGCCACACGGCTAGCAAAGGGCTTTCACCAATATGATCAAAAAAAAAAATTCATCAGAAATGGAACTATCTTTTTACTTTTTTGAGGCAATGCAATTGTATAAGTTCTTTTTTGTGTGGTTAAGGTTTTACACTTGTGCATGAAAATGATCGTCGTTGAAAACTCACGTCGTGTACTGTCGTGCCCGCTCTGTGTTGACCGAGGCGTCAACGTCACGTCGCAGTTAAACCAAGCACATCTCAGTAGAACCGCCTTTAGATGCCATTTTCCCCCAAAGACCAGGGGTTGGCCTTTTTTGGGCACCGTGGTCCCCTTTTTTTAATCGATGTTTTTTGGCCGGATGCCCTTCCTGCCACCAACCCTGTTGGTCGCCTCTTGCTACACACAGGGAATTACCAGCGAGCTGTTACTCAATTTGCCGACCTCGGAAGGATGAGCAGGCTGAGTCAACCACCCTGGTGTTAATTCAGAGATCGACCGGGATTCGAAACCGGCATCCCAAGCCGGCACCCTAACCGCTAAGCCAACACCAGTCTCCCAATCATATCTCAATGAAGCTCGAGATTGAAATTGCCATTAAGACCACAATCCCAAAGTCGATGTATCATCATGCACCACCCAACATCTACTGTTGCATGCTTTATATAATCATTCGTAAAACCCATCGTACTGTGTCTGCGGAACAACGCGGCCGCTCGACGGTCGTCTGTAAGCGGCAGCCATTACATCAATGTCTCGCTGTCGTCTGTATGGCCGCATGTACTTCAGCATGTGCTAACAATGACATTAGGCTGATTGGTTCTTGACTAAAACTGAGTGAGAATTCACCAGTCAAATTAATTGTATCTGTCAGTGACTTCACTTTCATTACATTATGGGTCCAAACAAAAGACGTCACATGATTGGTCGTGATTTTCTTTCAAGCTCTTGCTCTAGCAATCCATTTGTAATAATAATAAAAAATGTGCAACTTCATTTTCATCTTGTAAAGGTTTATGACTCCTCTCTGGGTATTGCTGTGGTTTTTTGGGTTATAACTTAGTGATCGTACATAAAGCGCATGCAATAAAAAAGAGACATAACTAGTTTACATTAATTACAAGGATATTAGGGGCCAATCTGGTTGGCAGGATGGCCTCGAGGTTTAAGGTTTCTAGTCTGGGTTTTAATCCAAACTCAGCTATAAACTGCCATCCTGGTGTTTGACAGTTTATAGCTGGGCAGGACGATTTATCAATGTGCGGACCATCCCTCGGATGGACGTTAAACTGGAGCTCTCGTCTACCGGTCCTGGTCGCGTTTTTGGATGTTCGACATTCCACTGGTGTCTTTGATGAAGAGTAGGTGAGTTATCCCTGACACTCTGAACAAATTACTATTTACTGTCCTGGCTGACTACGAAGGCAACGGAAAACCACCGTTTAATCCTTCATAAGAGTCCACTTTTACACCACTGGTACTTAAGGCTCTGCCAAGAGTATAGGGTATGGTAGACATTGATGATGATGCTGATGCTGATGATGAGACCTCATATCAAGGATTTGAATCACAAGTCATGTGCTAAGATGGAAATGCCAAGCAAGCCATTGCAATGGAAGGTTTCGCTAGAAACACTGACTTTGGGCCTAAACTCAGACTGAAAGCTTAAGAAGTAATCTCATTAATTTTGCTATAGTTATTAGTCCCCGTTGGACTTATGGATTGGGTCTCGACTGGCCTTCCGTCCGTCCATCCACAAACATATCTCGGAGAGGTATGGACCGATTTTGTTGATACTTGGCACTATGACAACACATGATGGTGCACGTATACATATGCACACAATTTTGTTTCATGATACGATCAAAGATGGCCGACTGGCGGCCATTTTATTTGTAAAAAACCCGATATTGACCACGTCCTCAACCATTTCTCGGACATGCATTTACAGATCTTGTTCAAATTTGGCAAACAGATAATGAATGATGAGTTACATATACACTTCATTTTCTTTCGAGATCAGATTCAATATGGCCGACTGGCGGCCATTTTGTTACTTAACCGTGCTCCCAACCATTTCTTGAACATGCATGGTCCGATTTTGTTCAAACCTGGCACAAGCGCAGTACATGATGGCATATATACGTGCACGTCATTTTAATTTGTGATCTGATCAAAATGGCCGACTGGTAGGCTGGCGACCATTTTAGTTGTAAAAAACCCGATATTGACCATGTCCCCAACCATTTCTCAGACATGTATTTACAGATCTTGTTCAAACTTGGCAAAAAGATAATGAATGATGGCTTACATACACAGGTAATTCTATTCGAGATCAGATCCAACATGGCCGACTGACGGCGATTTTGGTCAAACTTGGCACAAAGACAATAAATGAGAGTATACATATGAGGAAGATTTTGTTTTGTAATCTGACCAAAGATAGCCGACTGGCGGCCATTTTAGTTGTAAAAAACCCGATATTGACCACGTCCTCAACCATTTCTCGGACATGCATTTACAGATCTTGTTCAAACTTGGCAAACAGATAATGAACGATGGCTTACATATACACGTCATTTTCTTTCGAGAACAGATTCAATATGGCCGACTACAGGCCATTTTGTTCAAACTTGGCACAAAGACAATAAATGAGCGAATATGCAGAAGATTTTCTTTTGTAATCTGACCAAACATAGCTGACTGGCGGCCTTTAACTCTTTACAGCAAAATTACTAAAATCACGGGGGCTATGACATTTTATGTCATTTTGTTTATTAACATTTCTCGTGTTGCTAACACTTTCTACCAGGTCTTCATTCAGGCAATTATGTGTTTTGTGGGTTTTTTTTGTAGTTGTGTTCTCAGCCAGGATGCAAATATAATTGCTAATGTTTAGTAATTGCAAATGCATCATCACAGATTTCTCATGTCCTGGGTGGATAGTAAATTGGTATGTCATGAGCATTTGAGAAATGAGTTTATGGCAAATGAAAGCGATGCATAATAACCATTAATTTGCAATGTTGTGGGTTTTGAAACACTCCTTTCAGTCACGTGGTAGAACAAACAGCCTGACTCTCTTTTTACTGCACCCCACCCAACTTCCCACGAATGATCTCTGATATATCCCAACTTTTTCAAGCCACCAGGCAGTTCTGAACGGTAAAAAGGCGCACACGACACCAAAAGTACCATACCTCCATTGTGCAAACACAGTGCCCGGAACTCGGATCTGTAAACATCAAGAACGTGCCTTCCATTCCTCCCTTGAGGCGTTGTAGCCATTGTCGAAGTGTAAAAGAGTGAGGTGAGCAAGTCAAAGGAATAATAGAGTGGATTCACATGCTCCGTGTAGTCACCACCGGAGAGAAAATCAATGGTGTCGTTTAATTACTCGCTCTACCATAGTGAAGGGACAACATACACACGTGATCTCAAGGTTACGGTCCAAACGTTTCTGATGTTTTGGTCAAGAGTTGATTAAGGATTCCTAAAAAGCTCTGGTTAAGGATTCGTAAAAAGCTCTGTTTAAGGATTCGTAAAAAGCTCTGGTTAAGGATTAGTAAAAAGCTCTGGTTAAGGATTCGTAAAAGGCTCTGGTTAAGGATTAGTAAAAAGCTCTGGTTAAGGATTCGTAAAAAGCTCTGGTTAAGGATTAGTAAAAAGCTCTGGTTAAGGATTCGTAAGAAGCTCTGGTTAAGGATTCGTAAAAGGCTCTGGTTAAGGATTCGTAAAAGGCTCTGGTTAAGGATTCATAAAAAGCTCTGGTTAAGGATTAGTAAAAAGCTCTGGTTAAGGATTCGTAAGAAGCTCTCGTTAAGGATTCGTAAAAGGCTCTGGTTAAGGATTCGTAAAAGGCTCTGGTTAAGGATTCGTAAAAAGCTCTCGTTAAGAATTCGTAAAAAGCTCTGGTTAAGGATTCGTAAAAGGCTCTGGTTAAGGATTCGTTAAAAGCTCTGATTAAGGATTCGTAAAAAACTCTGGTTAAGGATTAGTAAAAAGCTCTGGTTAAGGATTCGTAAAAAGCTCTGGTTAAGGATTCGTAAAAAGCTCTAGTTAAGGATTCGTAAAAAGCTCTGTTTAAGGATTCGCAAAAAGTTCTGGTTAAGGATTCGTAAAAATCTCTGGTTAACGATTCGTATAAAGGTCTGGGTAAGGATTAGCAAGAAGTTCTGGTTAAGGAGTCGTAAAAAGGTCTGGTTAAGGATTCCTAAAAAGCTCTGGTTTAGGATTCGCAAAAAGCTCTGTTTAAGGATTCATAAAAAGCTCTGGTTAAGGATTAGTAAAAAGCTCCAGTTAAGGATTCGTAAAAAGGTCTGGTTAAGGATTAGCTGGTTAAGGATTCGTAAAAAGCTCTGGTTAAGAATTCGTAAAAAGAAAGCCTGGTGTTGACTTAACGATTAGGATGGCTGCCTTAACCCGAACTGAATTGGGTGATTTTGACCTTGCCAGGACTGGGGGAGGTGGGCCCCCAGCTCCTTCCCCTGGTGCAGTTGGGGTTAAGATCTTATGGTCTTAAGTTTGAGCCCTGGTGGGTTGACTGAGCCCGTAATCTTTCTGAGGTTGGCAAAAATGAGTGCCAGCTTACTGGAAACAGCGGGCACTGCATCAGCGGCAAACCGCAACCCCCAGAAAATGATGAAACCAGCAGCCACAGGATGCATATTAATAATAATAAAGTACATAGAAAATGGGTAAGACCTCCGGCAGTTGGCATGGAAGGAGGATGGGAGGTGGGTTTGGAGTGTGGACCAAATATTTGCAGCAGATTAGGGGTTCAAATAGGGTGAAGAAGAAGAAGAAGAAGAAGAAGGAGGAAAACCTGAATTGTAAATTGTAAAAAGGAAAGAAAGGCCATGGCGGATGAGGTGGAATGGAGTTTGTCTGGAGCAATGGCGGAGAGGGTAAGGGAGTGAAGCAGTCTTCTACAGCTTGCACTCATTAACGATGAAAGCACAAGTTTACTTTTTAAACCTTTAGCCTCTGCTTGCATCCTGAGACGGAATACCCTGAAAGATGCTATCCCTTACAGGATGTTGTTTACACTGCCTGGACGTCTGGTGTGTGTAGCTGGAGATTATAAGTGCTTCCTCTCTGACCCAGGGAAAAGGTGTAATTGTATTATCTCATTAACATAAACGAGAAAGCTTTTGGAAAAGAAAATCAAGGAAAACACACAATGGAAACCGAGACTCAAGTTCCTGATATAAATTAAATTCCATACAACACATTATGATGAGCAACATCCTTCAAACATCTCGTTGTCATTGCTCCGATGACTCACAAGAACATACCCAGAAAAGACAACAACGTTGGGCCAACGTCAGCACCGTCGATTGTGGAAACGTCAGCCCCATCATTGAGCAACGTCAGCCCCGTCATTGAGCAACGTCAGCCCCGTCGATTGTGGAAACGTCAGCCCCATCATTGAGCAACGTCAGCCCCGTCATTGAGCAACGTCAGCCCCGTCGATTGTGGAAACGTCAGCCTCATCATTGAGCAACGTCAGCCCCATCATTGAGCAACGTCAGCCCCATCATTGAGCAACGTCAGCCCCGTCGTTGAGTCAACGTCAGCCCCGTCGATTGTGGAAACGTCAGCCCCATCATTGAGCAACGTCAGCCCCGTCATTGAGCAACGTCAGCACCGTCGATTGTGGAAACGTCAGCCCCATCATTGAGCAACGTCAGCCCCATCATTGAGCAACGTCAGCCCCGTCGTTGAGTCAACGTCAGCCCCGTCGATTGTGGAAACGTCAGCCCCATCATTGAGCAACGTCAGCCCCGTCGATTGTGGAAACGTCAGCCCCATCATTGAGCAACGTCAGCCCCGTCATTGAGCAACGTCAGCCCTGTCGATTGTGGAAACGTCAGCCCCATCATTGAGCAACGTCAGCCCCGTCATTGAGCAACGTCAGCCCCGTCGATTGTGGAAACGTCAGCCTCATCATTGAGCAACGTCAGTCCCGTCATTGAGCAACGTCAGCCCCGTCGATTGTGGAAACGTCAGCCCCATCGTTGAGCAACGTCAGCCCCGTCATTGAGCAACGTCAGCACCGTCGATTGTGAAAACGTCAGCCCCATCCTTGAGCAACGTCAGCCCCATCATTGAGCAACGTCAGCCCCGTCGTTGAGTCAACGTCAGCCCCGTCGATTGTGGAAACGTCAGCCCCATCATTGAGCAACGTCAGCCCCGTCGTTGAGTCAACGTCAGCCCCGTCGATTGTGGAAACGTCAGCCCCATCATTGAGCAACGTCAGCCCCGTCGTTGAGTCAACGTCAGCCCCGTCGTTGAGCAACGTCAGCACCGTCGATTGTGGAAACGTCAGCCCCATCATTGAGCAACGTCAGCCCCGTCGTTGAGCCCTGTCGTTGGGCGACGTCAACAATTCGCTTGCAACCAATCGACTAACTGCCAACGTTGGCCCAACGTTGATACCCTGCGCTCGCGAAGCAAAAAGCGAGGTTAAGCATTCAGGTACGTACGTGTGCCGTGTCTGCATTTTAAAAATTCATTTTCTCGGCATCCGTTGGTCCGATTGACATGAAATTTTCACCTTAGGAGCGCTTCGTCCTGTAGAATATTTTAATGATTATTATGACGTCATAGGTCACGTGGTACAGGCGCCATCTTGGAAAAACCTCGTACCTCTATATCTCTGACTGTGCCTAAACTTCTGACAGTGCCTTAAATAGTGCCTAAACCTTTGTAGCTATGTGAGACGTAATATTAAATGATTCCTGACCCCATTCCTTAGTGGGTTTAGGGAAGTGGTTTAGGCCACCACAAAAAAAGGGAAAAAAAATTTCTTCAAAATGCCAACAAAATGAGATGCCAACAATAAAATAAAAAATGCCAACAAGCAACACCGGATACCCCCCTATTAAATAAATAAAAGCCTGCTTTAATGATCCCTGTACCCATTACTTAGTGGGTTTAAGGAAGTGTTTTAGACCACAACAAAAAAAATAGAAAAAAAACTAAATTTGATTTCTTCAAAATGTTAACAAGATTAGGTGCCAGCAACAACAAAATGCCATGATGGTGTTGTTATGGTCATTTGCTTGAACCTTTTGGAATAATGCAGAGTTTGTAGATCTATGGCGAGGGGCAGTGACTTCATTCTACATGGGGATTTTCCTGCTCTCATCCCTACATTGCATCTTCTCATACAAGCTCCTGAACACGAACCACCAGCGATCTAGCCCTCCCATTCTGTATGTGCACTCACCTCTGAGCTGTCTAGCCTGGGTTTGAATCCAGACCCAGCTATAAACTGTCATTCTGGGATTTCACAGGCACAGTGACTCCTCAATGTATGTGCCGTCCCTCGGATGGACGTTAAACTGGGCGTCGCATTTGCCTGCATTAGTCGATGGACGTTGAAGACACCACCTGTGTCCTTCACTAAGAATGGGTGAGCTATCCCCGTCATCCTGAACAAATTACAAATTCCTGCCTGGAGTGCAGATATAGTGAGTGGTCCTGGTTTTGGGAGTTGCACTCCTTGCTAGGGTATGATTGCTATCTTGACAGAAGCTTCTGTACTATAAGCAAATTGACCAGGTGGTTCACATGTGTTTCAGCCCTCTTTGGGTATAAAGCTCACATCTTCGGGATGCATCGAATTTTTCTTATAATATGCTATATCTACATGTGTTTGTAAGAATAAGATTGCTTATATTTAATTCCCAAATATTAATAAATTGCATCCGAGCATTATGAAAAACCTATCATTTCATGCTTACTACTGTAAGTCTTTTGCTCTTCATGAAGAGTAAAGAAAACAAGGACTCTTCTTGCAGCCTTTGGCATGATATACAGTCACGTGAAAACGTAAGTACACCCCATGTAAAGTTTTGACTTTTTCAACATATTTCAACATACAGCTATTTGATCTTCATTTCAACAATATTGAGAGATAAAGGTGATATAATATAACAAATATGATGAAACATTTACATTTTGTAGTCCATTGTATAATTTAAATAAACATAAATGCAAATTTCGCATGTGGAAAAAGTAAGTACACCCTTGGCTCTAATAGGTGGTATTGCCCCCTTTGGCAGAAACAACCTCAAGTAGGCGTTTCTTATAACTGTCTACCAGTCTCTGACATCGACTGGGAGAAATTTTTGCCCACTCCTCCATGCAGAATTCTTTCAGCTGTGCGATGTTTGAGGGGTTTCTTGCATGCACAGCTCGTTTCAAATCCCCCCACAACATCTCGATGGGATTTAGATCTGGGCTTTGACTTGGCCATTCCAGAACCCTCCATTTCCTTCTTTTCAGCCATTCCTTGGTGGATTTACTGGTACTAGGGCATGCCCATACGTGGGTGCCCGTTCCTTGCCAAAAAAAAAAAAAAACGCTACCCGTACGCTCTACCCCGCCCGTACGCCCGTACGCCCGTAAACAAAAAAAACAACGCTCTTCGCTTCCGCCCTTCGCTCTGACTGAATTGGGAGAAATAATGCGCATAAGAAATCGAGAAATTATTATTTTCTCCGGAAGAAATCGAATTACGAACCGTAATGGCGCACGCGCTCGGCTCGGCTCGCTCTCACATCGGCCACGCCTACGCAACAACGCGTTCTGTGATTGGCTGCCGGAAGTGAAGTCTTCACTGTCCGGAAGGTCGCAAATCGCAGTTACGATGAATCGCAAATTAGTTTTAATTAGTTTTAAAACATAGTTTAACGCCAACATAGTTTGCCAACGTGAAATAAATGAATACGCTCTCAAATGTGCCGTCCGAGGCAGAGTCTGTTCGCCACGTTCGGCACACGTGATAGCTCGCTGCTCTCTGATTGGTTGAATCGTTTTTTGGACATAGCTCGGTAACTACTTCTCCGATTAATATGAAACCTTGAAAAGGCACATCCTCGGGTCCCCAGCAATATACCTGGCAAGTTTAAAGTATATCGGACCCGTGGTTGTCGAGAAACAGCGGTTACAGACATACATACATACATACATACATACATACATACAGACATACACACAGAGATTACTGGAATTATAGATAGATGTTTAGGGTCATTGTCATGTTGCAAGGTCCACCTTCGGTTGAGCTTCATCTTTCCGACAGATGGCCTCACATTATCCTCAAGCACCCTCTGGTACAATGAAGAATTCATAGTGGATTCTATGATGGTGAGCTGCCAAGGACCTGATGCAGCAAAGCTGCCCCAAACCATAATATTTCCACCACAATGCTTTGCAGTTGGTATCAGGTTTTTGTGGTCAAATGCTGTCTTTGGTTTTCGCCAAACATGTCTTCTGGTACTGTGGCCAAATAGCTCGATCTTTTTTTTTCTTTTTTTTGTATACTGAATCGAGGCTCGTGAAAGAGTTAACATTAACTTCACAAACAAATCGACCAGACAAACAAAATACACAAAATGAGGGAGCGGAAGACAAGATGGGGAGAAAAGGGGAAGCACACACACACAACATCCGAGAGCAGGGAGATGTGTGGAAGGGAGAGGGCCCGGGGGGAGGAGGTGTGGGAAGGGGGGGGGGGGGGGAGGGAGAAGTATAAAGCACAAGGACACCAAGGACTTCCAGGACAAAAGTTGGTATTTCAAAAAGTGGAATTGGGGTGAAATTAGCGGGGATAGAAAAGATCAAGGTTTTGGATGGGGGAAGATAAGAGATGGTGGTGAACAGCTGCTTTAAAGACTTGGAGGGTGGAGTGGGATTGAAGAGAGTGAGGGAGTTTGTTCCAGAGGCGGGAGAAAAGAGGAATGAAGGAGTGAAGGTGAGCAGAGAGTCTTGATTTTGGCAGTTTAACCAAAAGAGGGTTGCAGGCAGATCTTGTGCGACCTGTAGGAATATTTGCGGGACAGAGCCCAGAGAGAGCTAGGGGGGCAAGGCCAGAGAGGAGTCGGTAGAAGACGGAAAGACCACCAACCTGCCTGCGGTGAGTGAGTGAGAGGCCCTTGAAGTTAGCTTCATCGCGGGAGATTCCAATGATTCTGAATGCTTTGGTTTCAACAGCGTGAAGGCGAGCTAGGTGTGAGGCAGGAGCACCAGCCCAGAGGGGAGAGCAGTATTCCATTGAGCTGCGGATGAAAGCCTTGTATGTGGTGAGGAGCTCAGGTGTGCCAAGGAAGGACTTCGCACGACGGAGGATGCCCAGTCGGCGACTGGCTTTGGAGGCCAGATTTGAAATGTGGTTTTTCCAGAAAAGATCATGGCAGATAGTGAGACCCAAAAGCTTGAGTGACAGAACTTCTTGGAGAGGATTATTCAGAAAGTGGATGGGAGGGTTGTCCAGTCGGTCTTTTCGGAGAGACATCGTAAGAGTGTGAGATTTGTCAGGATTGAAAGACATGTTCCACTTGTTTGCCCAGTCTGTGATTTTGTCAAGGTCTGCAGAGAGTGAGGAGGCTGCAGACTGCCGATCTGAGGGATGAAGAATGGAGCGACAGAGAGTAGAGTCGTCAGCAAAGAGATAGAGAGGATTTTCAAGAGAGTCAGAGAGATCATTGATGAAGACCAGAAAAAGCACAGGGCCCAGAACACTGCCTTGGGGAACTCCAGCCTGAACAGGAAGAGGAGATGAGAGAAACCCATTCAGGGCCACACGTTGACTACGACTAGAGAGGAAGTCCGCAAGCCATGCATGGAGATTTCCATGGATACCATAGGAGTAGAGTTTGGTGAGCAGAGCTGGGTGCCAGACCGTATCGAAGGCACGTGATATGTCGAGGGAGACAGCTCTGATTTCCTGTTTGGCATTGAGGACCTCCATCCATTGTTGAGAAAGCAGAAGCAGCATGTCCAGAGTGGAGTGTCCAGGTCTGAAACCAAATTGATGATCAGAGATCAAGCCATTGGAGAAGAGGAAAGATTTCATATCTGAAGCAATGATGGATTCCATGACTTTGCTGATAATTGGGAGAAGGCTGATTGGTCTGTAGTTGCTGGGATCTGTTTTTGCACCTTTTTTGTGCAAAGCGGTGATGTTGGCAGATTTCCAAGCAGATGTAAGATGACCTTGAGCAAAAGAGAGGGTGAAGAGAACAGAGAGGGGGAGTGAAAGAGCGGAAGAACATGCTTTTAGGACCCGTGGGCTGATGCCGTCAGGTCCAGTTGCAGAATCAGAGTCGAGGGTTGACAGAAACTTTTCCACCTTGTCAGGAGGAAAGGACGCAGAGTCCAGGAGCAGCTGGGTACGACTGGGTACGGTGGGTACAGAGAGGGATGGGTTTGGGACACAAGATTTAGAGGCAAACACAGAGTTGAGGCATTCAGCTTTTTCACTTGCGGAGTCAGCCGTGTGGCCATTTAAGGTGAGGGAGGGGATGGAGGGGGAACAAACACCAGAAACAGATTTCACCAGATGCCACCAGGATTTGGAAGAGGGAGACAGATAAGAGAGTTCGGTCCTGAGGACGGAGAGATATTGTTTCCTGGCTCTCCTGAGGGTGGACACACACTTGTCCTGGCACCTGGCACTTTGACTCATCTGTCCAGAGCACATTGTTCCAGAAGTATTGGGCTTTGCCGAGGTGTTCATTGGCAAACTTTAGTCCTGCCCTGATGTTCTTTCTGGACAGCAAAGGTTTCCTCCTGGCACACCTCCCATGTAGATCAAATTTGTGCAGCCTCTTTCTTATGGTAGACTCGTGCACTTTGACATCAACAGTGGCAAGAGCTACCTGTAGGTCCCGTGATGACATTCTGGGGTTCTTAGAGACTTCTTTCAGCATCTTGCGGTCTGCTCTCGGGCTGAACTTGCTGGGGCGGCCTGCACTGAACAAGTTGGCAGTTGTTTGGAATCTTCTCCACTTGTAGATGATCTTCCGGACAGTCGAATGATTGATTTCAAATTGTTTGGAGATTTTTGAATCCCTTCCCAGACTCTTCGGCATCTATAACCTTCTTTCTGAAGGCCTCAGAGAGCTCTTTTGATCTAGGCATGGTGACGCCGCACACTTCAACAACAAAGAGCAAACCAAACTAAATGTCTGAGGTTTAAATAAGACAGGTTCCTCGAAGATCCTCTCTAATGATGTTCTAATCATTTGCACCTGAGCTGGTGCACCTGATTCTAATTTTAGGTATTTGAAGTAGTGATAAATGTAGGGGTGTACTTACTTTTTCCACATGCGAAATTTGCATTGATGTTTATTTAAATTATACAATGGACTACAAAATGTAAATGTTTCATGATATTTGTTGTATTATATCACCTTTATCTATCAATATTGTTGAAATGAAGATCAAATAGCTGTATGTTGAAATATGTTGAAAAAGTCAAAACTTTACATGGGGTGTACTTACTTTTTCACGTGACTGTATAACAATGTCTGGTGTTATTAAAGTAACCAGGTCTGCTAACTGTTCTACCATCAGTCTTATGAAGACAACTTCCAAACAGACATTTTCCAGCTGTCAGCAGCCACCATGCATTAATACTTCAGCTCATTCACAATATTTGTATTCTTCTGACAAATGTTTAAGAGGATGTGGAAGTTTGTAGGAGATGATTGGAAATACAAGACTTGCAATTCGTTATGAGTATAAAAGTTAAATGATAAAGTATAAGGCCGCATGATTTGTTCAGATGGTGTCAAACAGTCTTCTGTGAATAACTGGAACGTTTGTTCATTTTAAAAATGAAAACAGAGTTTCAGGTTCATCAAATAGTTTGATGACAAGCAATGGAAGATTAGCATCCTGCCAATTAGGCACTGGGGAACAGAGGATGGGATGGGTGGGTTTCAGGTCAATGAGGTCTTGTATCCATTATGAACTCCTTAACTGTTGTGGGACCAAGAACCATTGGCCACACTGGCCATGCGGTACACCAGGTGATGTACGTGTGTGACAAACAGGATCCATGTTTAAATAGCCAGTGTGAGATGTGGTACGAGATGCCGGACGTGGTTCTGGGTTCCAAAACAGCGAGAGCTTATATTTGATATAAGACTACAAATAGGCATGACCAGCTCACTCGAGGGGTGGGACATGTGTTCATGGTGATGATGGCCAATCAGCCAGAAACATGTGCTCATGGGTGGTTACCACTCCCCTACCCCCCGAACACCCCATACACCTTATAGGTCGTGAATGAATAATGTTACCGTATTTACAACAATGCAAAATAATCAACCTGTGACCGCATGGCCACACAGCCGCCCCCCTCCCCCCGCACGCCCCCTCTGTCTCCTCCACCATCTTTCACCTCCAATCTTCACAAAACCCACTTTCATGTTCTACACCCCCGACTCTCCTTGAAAATGTTTGGAACAAATCTACAAGATTCATCCCAAAAGTTTTGTCACAGAGGGAGGTCGGTGGTTTGATTCCAACCCTGGCTGGATCATAGCAAGGATTTAAAATGCTACGTGCTGCGTAATCACTTGACGCACATGGTATCTAAAGTGCCTTCAGAAAATATTCACACCCCTTCACTTTTTCACATTTTGTTGTGTTTCAGCATGAATTTAGGATGGATTAAACTGAGATATTTTTGTCACTGATCTACACATAATACCCCATAATGTCAAAGTGGAATTGTTTTTTAAAATAAATTTTAACAAAATAATTAAAAATGAAAACTGAAATGTCTTGAATCAATAACTATTCAACCCCTTTGCTATGACACTCCAAATTGAGCTCAGGTTTATCCAATTTCCTTTGATCATCCTAAAAATGTCTCTACAACTTGATTGGAGTCCACCTGTGGTCAGTTAAATTGATTGGACATGATTTAGAAAGAAACACCTTTCTATAGAAAGTCCTGCAGTTGACAGTGCATATGAGAGTAGAAACTCCACCATTAAGTCCAATGAACTGTCCATAGAACTCCGAGATAGAATTGTGAGGAGGCATAGATCTGGGGAAGGGTGTAAAACAATTCCTAGTGTTGAAAGTTCCCAAGAGCACAGTGAGCTCCAACATTAGGAAATGGAAAAAAATATGGAAATACTCAGACTCTTCCAAGAGCAGCAGTCCGACCAAACTCAGCAACCACGCAAGAAGGACGTTGGTCAGGGAGGTGAACAATAACCCAATGACCACTGACAGAACTACAGAGTTCCTTAACTGAGATGGGAGAACTTGCCAAAAGGCCAACGATCTCTGCCGCACTTTACAAATCTAGGCTTTATGGGAGAGTGGCCAGACGGAAGCCATTCCTGAGAAAAAGGGACATGACAGCACACCTGGACTTTAAAAAAAGGTATGTGAAAGACTCAGAGCATGAGGTCAAAGATTCTGTGGTCTCATGAGATGAAAATTGAACGCTTTGGCCTGAATGGAAAGCGCTACATCTGGTGGAAACAGAACACAGCTCATCACCCTACCAACATAGTGGTTGCAGCATCATGCTATGGGGATGCTTTTCAGTGGCAGGGACTGGGAGACTTGTAAGGATAGAGGGAACAATGAATGGAGCCAAATACAGGGAAATCCTCGAGGAGAACCTGCTTCAGAGTGCAAAAGATCTTAGACTGCGGCGAAGATTTACATCCAACAGGACAATGACCCCAAGCATACAACCAAAGCAACAATGGAATGTCTTAAGGACAAGAATGTGAAAGTCCTTGAGTGGCCCTGCCAAAGCCCAGAATTTAATCCCATTGAGAATGTGTGGAATGATTTGAAGATTGCTGTTCACCGATGCTCCCCATCCAACTTGACAGAGCTTTAGCAAATCTGCAAGGAAGAAAGGGAGAAACTCCAAAAATCCAGATATGCAAAGCTGATACAGACAAACCCAAGAACACTCAAAGCTGTAATCATTGCCAAAGACGCTTCTACGAAGTATTGACTCACTGGGGTTGAATACTTCTGTAAATTAGATATTTCTATATTTCATTTTTAATTAATTTGTAAAAACTTCTAAAAACAGGTTTTCACTTTGTCATTATTCTGGGGTACTTTGTGTATCGATGGCAAAATAATTAAATTTAGTCCATTTTAAATTCAGGCCGTAACACATCAAAATTAGAAAAAGTCAAGGGGTGCGAATACTTTCTGAAGGCACTGTAGATGATGGGGTGCTGAAAAATAGCCATAGGTTAGCATCTATGGGGGGCCAGGCGGGGTGGTGGTGGGGGTGGGGGGGGGTGGGGAAGGAGAAATAAGTTTCTGCTTAATTGCCAGATGACTCCAGAGAGAAAAGTGACGTCATAAAATTGGAGGTGCCAGTATCTAAAGTTTTCTGGGAAGTTATGTCACCTCCCCTGAGGTCAGCGGCTGTTTGTCTAAGGTCTGGTTTTCGTGTGTGTGAGGTGTGTGTGTGTGTGTGTGTTTTGCAGCTCTTTTATGGGCCTTAATTTATCTATCAACTAAAAAAAACATTCACTGCTTTGCCAATACATCAATTATAAGCTACCATGTCATTGACGTTAAAAAATTGATTTCACCATGTAGGGGCATTACATTGGCTGTGTCTCATCTACAGTAAGATCATTGAGGCATAGGTTCCATCACATCTCTCCTTTCTCCTTTGAATTTTCGTTGATAAAATCATTTGGATGAAAATTGGAAATGAAAGACCATGAATTGTTAGTTCCATCAACAAGTCCAGAATCAAATCCTGTATATTCACTTGTGTTTTTGCTATCAGAATTTTAACCATTAAAAAGTTGTAACAATTGTGCTCAAGTCAATTATTTACTTTGGATGTATCTCCAAGGACTTCTTGATCACCTCCACCTTCTTGTCAAACATTTTTGCCTCAAGTCTTTCACGAACAGGCCAGCCATACCTGGCGTTCGATCGAAAGTGATTTGAGCATAGTGCCGGACACGAGCTCACCTGGTCTTCGTGAAAGACACCCCGAGATCATTAACTTCCACCAACATGTGCTAGCAGACGGGACACCAGGCTTAACATCCATCAGAGGGACTGTGGGCTTTGCGATGCAATGCTCTGCCTGCGAAACACCAGTTCTAGTCAGGATTCGAACCCAGTCTAGACAGCTCAGAGGCAAATGCACTATCGCTGCACCATCCTGTCTGACCTTTACCTCCCAGATATACGGCATTTTTTTTCATTCTCTTATGAATTCCATTAGGGCCTACGTGTAATATTCTCTTTATTAATGTATGAGATAAGTGCCTTTCTAATTTATAAAGGGTTTAATGACATGCTAAGCACAATCTTGCCACACAACCGAAAATGAACGAATACATTGAGGTATCAACAAAGCAGAAAATAAACGAATCTCCTTATCTATTGCTCTTTACATCAAGTGAATGAATAGATATATATCTTTATATATATATATATAATTTTATATATATATATATATATATATATATATATATGTATATATATATATATATATATATATATATATATATATATATATATATATATATATATATATATATATCATTATTTATATATATATTTCTTTATATATACATATATATATATATATATATATATATATATATATATATATATATATATATATATATATATATATATATATAATGGGATTTTCCCAGCCACAAAGCCTATAAGGCCACTCGAGGTTGGGGCTACGAATATATACATATATTTATATAAATAATTATATATATTTATTTTATTTTATTTATTTTATATATATTTGCATATATATTTGTATATATATATATTTATATATATATATATATTTATATATATATATATATATATCTATATTATAATAGCCGTAGATGATTCTGTCTGTCTGTCTGTCTGTCTATCTGTTGGGTGTCTGTCCGGGGTGTGGCTTACTCGGTTTGCAGAGTAGCTCCACCCATAGCTCCACCCATTCTGGGAGTGGCTATAAACAAATATCCACCATTTTATTAACTCGCATAGCTTTGAGTCCTGTTTTGTAGGCCCGTGGTGTCTTGCTCTCCCCCAGTTTTATTTCAAATCAAATTCGATAAATCATTTCATTTTTCACAGTCGCTAACATAGTTTTAGACTCGGTTGAAAAAAAAACGGGAAGAAAATCCGATGAAAGTTGCCGTTTATAGAACGAAATGAATTCTCAAAGGCCTGTAACTTCAAGGCCATTGAGTCTCTCTCACGCCTTTATCTCCAATCTAACTCACCATATGATTTCATTTTTATCGATGGTTTTACTTTTAGACTCGGTGTCAGCAATAATTGAGAACAATCCACACACGCGGGAAAATGCAGAGATATATTTTTTAAAATCGCGTCATGGTGTATCATACACCGCCCAACATGACACCGCCGGCAATGTGTCGATATATATTAAAAATTCGCTTTTGCTTTTCCGTTATGATATATTACTATTTCGTTTGATGATAGTCGTCACAAAAACGTCAACAATGATGCCGACATATATTTCTTCGTTTTTATTTCATTCAACATATTAGCCGGAAGTAAAATATGTTTCAGGAAATTACCGAGAGATATTTCTTCGTTTTTTTTATTAGTTATGTGCGCATACACTTTAAATAGGTTTATTTGAAATCTTTAATTTTCCACAAACATTCCACACACGCGGGAAAATGCAGATATATATTTTTTAAAATCGCGTCATGGTGTATCATACACCGCCCAACATGACACCGACGGCAATGTGTCGATATCTATTTTAAATTCGATATATCATTTCATTTTTCACAGTCGCTAACATAGTTTTAGACTCGGTTGAAAAAAAACGAGAAGAAAATCCGATGAAAGTTGCCGTTTATAGAACGAAATGAATTCTCAAATGCCTGTAACTTCAAGGCCATTGAGTCTCTCTCACGCCTTTATCTCCAATCTAACTCACCATATGATTTCATTTTTATCGATGGTTTTAGAGTCGGTGTCAGCAATAATTGAGAACATTCCACACACGCGGGAAAATGCAGATATATTTTTTAAAATCGCGTCATGGTGTATCATACACCGCCTAACATGACACCGACGGCAACGTGTCGATACATATTAAAAATTCGATATATCATTTCATTTTTCACAGTCGCTAACATAGTTTTCGACTCGGTTGAAAAAAAACGGGAAGGAAATCCAATGAAAGTTGCCGTTTATAGAACGAAATGAATTCTCAAACGCCTGTAACTTCAACTTCAAGGCCATTGAGTCTCTCTCACGCCTTTATCTCCAATCTAACTCACCATATGATTTCATTTTTATCGATGGTTTTGGACTCGGTGTCAGCAATAATTGAGAACATTCCACACACGCGGGAAAATGCAGAGATATATTTTTAAAAATCGCGTCATGGTGTATCATACACCGCCCAACATGACACCGACGGCAACGTGTCGATATATATTAAAAATTCGCTTTTGCTTTTCCGTTAAGATATATTACTTTTTCGTTTGATGACAGTCGTCACAAAAACGTCAACAATGATGCCGACATATATTTCTTCGTTTTTATTTAATTCAACATTATTAGCCGGAAGTAAAATATGTTTCAGGAAATTACCGAGAGATATTTCTTCGTTTTTTAAAATTAGTTATGTGCGAATACACTTTAAATAGGTTTATTTGAAATCTTTAATTTTCCACAATATAATTTACTTGCCATTTATCATTTGATGATTACGAGACAAATTCCTCTTGAGGATCGTGACAATTCATGCGCTGCGTGGAAACTTCTATTTCCAAAATGAATGAGACGATCGATGAAGAACGCAGACTTGAACAGGATGCAGCAAGAAAACGAATGAGACGGGCGAACGAGTCCATCGACGAACGTCAATGCAAACTTGCGGGGTCACCCGTGGGAATCCCACGGGCATGGATGTGTGTGACATTTCGACATATTGAGTTAGATGCTGCACATTCATTTTTACAAAATGGTTACTGGCAAGTCATCAGATCCAGAAATGGTGTAAAAACCACCGTTTAGAGGCCATTTTTCCCCGCAAAGCGGGGGTTGGCCTTTTCGGGGACCGTGGTAGTTGTTGTTTTTTTGTCCCCTTTTTGAAGCAATGTTTTACGGCCGGATGCCCTTCCTGACGCCAACCCTTTTTGCCGCCTTCAACGACAAACAGGGAATTACCAGTGAACTGGTACTCAATTAGCCGACCTCGGAAGGATGACAGGCTGAGTCAACCCCCCTGGCATTAATTCGGCGATCGACCGAGATTCGAACCCAGGATCCTAAGCCGGCACCCTAGCCGCTAGCCCAACACCAGAAATGGTGTCATGAACACAATTTATTTACGCACAAGCACAAAAGCAAGACGGGCCGATTTCCGATTCCGACGGGCGAGACGGGCCGATTTCCGATTCCGACGGGCCGATTTGGAGCAAGAAAAAGAACGAGACGGGAGAAAAAGGAGAGAAACGAGACGGGGAAAGCCGATTGGAGAGGCGAGTGAGGCGCGATTGGAGAGGAGTGTGAGGCGCGATTGGAGAGGAGTGTGAGGCACGATTGGAGAGGAGTGTGAGGCGTGATTGGAGAGGAGTGTGAGGCACGATTGGAGAGGAGTGATTGGAGGGGAGTGTGAGGCACGATTGGAGAGGAGTGTGAGGCACGATTGGAGAGGAGTGTGAGGCGCGATTGGAGAGGAGTGTGAGGCGCGATTGGAGAGGAGTGTGAGGCGCGATTGGAGAGGCGTGTGAAGGATTGCAGAGGAGAGGAGTGTGAGGGATTGGAGAGGTGAGGGATTGGAAAGGAGAGGGATGTGAGGGTTTGGAGAGGAGAGGAGTGCTAGGTGGAGAGAGGAGAGTGTCAGGTGGAGACAGGAGAGTGTCAGGTGGAGACAGGAGAGTGTCAGGTGGAGAGGAGTGAGGGGTCACATATTATGTGAAATAACTAAATTCACACCATTTCTGGATCTGATGACTTGCCAGTAACCATTTTGTAAAAATGAATGTGCAGCATATAACTCAATATGTCGAAATGTCACACACATCCATGCCCGTGGGATTCCCACGGGTGACCCCGCTAGTCTATATTATAATAGCCGTAGATGATTCTGTCTGTCTGTCTGTCTATCTGTTGGGTGTCTGTCCGGGGTGTGGCTTACTCGGTTTGCAGAGTAGCTCCACCCATAGCTCCACCCATTCTGGGAGTGGCTATAAACAAATATCCACCATTTTATTAACTCGCATAGCTTTGAGTCCTGTTTTGTAGGCCCGTGGTGTCTTGCTCTCCCCCAGTTTTATTTCAAATCAAATTCGATAAATCATTTCATTTTTCACAGTCGCTAACATAGTTTTAGACTCGGTTGAAAAAAAACGGGAAGAAAATCCGATGAAAGTTGCCGTTTATAGAACGAAATGAATTCTCAAAGGCCTGTAACTTCAAGGCCATTGAGTCTCTCTCACGCCTTTATCTCCAATCTAACTCACCATATGATTTCATTTTTATCGATGGTTTTACTTTTAGACTCGGTGTCAGCAATAATTGAGAACAATCCACACACGCGGGAAAATGCAGAGATATATTTTTTAAAATCGCGTCATGGTGTATCATACACCGCCCAACATGACACCGCCGGCAATGTGTCGATATATATTAAAAATTCGCTTTTGCTTTTCCGTTATGATATATTACTATTTCGTTTGATGATAGTCGTCACAAAAACGTCAACAATGATGCCGACATATATTTCTTCGTTTATATTTCATTCAACATATTAGCCGGAAGTAAAATATGTTTCAGGAAATTACCGAGAGATATTTCTTCGTTTTTTTTATTAGTTATGTGCGCATACACTTTAAATAGGTTTATTTGAAATCTTTAATTTTCCACAAACATTCCACACACGCGGGAAAATGCAGAGATATATTTTTTAAAATCGCGTCATGGTGTATCATACACCGCCCAACATGACACCGACGGCAATGTGTCGATATCTATTTTAAATTCGATATATCATTTCATTTTTCACAGTCGCTAACATAGTTTTAGACTCGGTTGAAAAAAAACGAGAAGAAAATCCGATGAAAGTTGCCGTTTATAGAACGAAATGAATTCTCAAATGCCTGTAACTTCAAGGCCATTGACTCTCTCTCACGCCTTTATCTCCAATATAACTCACCATCATGGTTTTAGACTCGGTGTCAGCAACGCGGGAAAACGCAGAGATATATTTTTAAAAATACACCATATCACCGCCCAACAGCCAACAAGTATCATACACCGCCCAACATGACACAGACGTCAACATTTCGACATTATCGCTTTTTCTTTAAACCGAGCCGAACCGAATAAACCGAGTGAATTCACCGTTTACCTTTGATGCCAGTCGTCACAAAACGACATATATTTCTTCGTTTTTATTTCATTCAACATTTTTAGCCGGAAGTAAAATTACCGAGAAATTACCGAGTTCAGGAAATTACCGAGAGATATTTCTTCGTTTTTTTATTTATTAGTTATTTGCGCATACACTTTAAATAGGTCTATTTGAAATATTAAATTTTCACAATGTAATTTACTTGCCATTTGTCATTTGATAATTATGAGACACTTCCTATTGAGGATCGTGACAATTCATGCGGTGCGTGGAAACTTCCATTTCCAAAATGGATGAGACGATCGATGAAGAACGCAGACTTGAACAGGATGTAGCAAGAAAACGAATGAGACGGGCGAACGAGTCCATCGACGAACGTCAATGCAAACTTGCGGGGTCACCCGTGGGAATCCCACGGGCATGGATGTGTGTGACATTTCGACATATTGAGTTAGATGCTGCACATTCATTTTTACAAAATGGTTACTGGCAAGTCATCAGATCCAGAAATGGTGTCATGAACACAATTTATTTACGCGCAAGCACGAAAGCAAGACGGGCCGATTTCCGATTCCGACGGGCCGACGGGCGAGATGGGCCGATTTGGAGCAAGAAAAAGAACGAGACGGGAGAAAAACGAGAGAAACGAGACGGGGAAAGCCGATTGGAGAGGCGAGTGAGGCGCGATTGGAGAGGAGTGTGAGGCGCGATTGGAGAGGAGTGTGAGGCGCGATTGGAGAGGAGTGTGAGGCGCGATTGGAGAGGAGTGTGAGGCACGATTGGAGAGGAGTGATTGGAGGGGAGTGTGAGGCGCGATTGGAGAGGAGTGTGAGGTGCGATTGGAGAGGAGTGTGAGGCGTGATTGGAGAGGAGTGTGAGGCGCGATTGGAGAGGAGTGTGAGGCGCGATTGGAGAGGAGTGTGAGGGATTGGAGAGGTGAGGGATTGGAAAGGAGAGGGATGTGAGGGTTTGGAGAGGAGAGGAGTGCTAGGTGGAGACAGGAGAGTGTCAGGTGGAGAGAGGGGTGAGGGGTCACATATTATGTGAAATAAATAAATTGTGTTCATCACACCATTTCTGGATCTGATGACTTGCCAGTAACCATTTTGTAAAAATGAATGTGCAGCATATAACTCAATATGTCGAAATGTCACACACATCCATGCCCGTGGGATTCCCACGGGTGACCCCGCTAGTCTATATTATAATAGCCGTAGATGATTCTGTCTGTCTGTCTGTCTATCTGTTGGGTGTCTGTCCGGGGTGTGGCTTACTCGGTTTGCAGAGTAGCTCCACCCATAGCTCCACCCATTCTGGGAGTGGCTATAAACAAATATCCACCATTTTATTAACTCGCATAGCTTTGAGTCCTGTTTTGTAGGCCCGTGGTGTCTTGCTCTCCCCCAGTTTTATTTCAAATCAAATTCGATAAATCATTTCATTTTTCACAGTCGCTAACATAGTTTTAGACTCGGTTGAAAAAAAACGGGAAGAAAATCCGATGAAAGTTGCCGTTTATAGAACGAAATGAATTCTCAAAGGCCTGTAACTTCAAGGCCATTGAGTCTCTCTCACGCCTTTATCTCCAATCTAACTCACCATATGATTTCATTTTTATCGATGGTTTTACTTTTAGACTCGGTGTCAGCAATAATTGAGAACAATCCACACACGCGGGAAAATGCAGAGATATATTTTTTAAAATCGCGTCATGGTGTATCATACACCGCCCAACATGACACCGCCGGCAATGTGTCGATATATATTAAAAATTCGCTTTTGCTTTTCCGTTATGATATATTACTATTTCGTTTGATGATAGTCGTCACAAAAACGTCAACAATGATGCCGACATATATTTCTTCGTTTTTATTTCATTCAACATATTAGCCGGAAGTAAAATATGTTTCAGGAAATTACCGAGAGATATTTCTTCGTTTTTTTTATTAGTTATGTGCGCATACACTTTAAATAGGTTTATTTGAAATCTTTAATTTTCCACAAACATTCCACACACGCGGGAAAATGCAGATATATATTTTTTAAAATCGCGTCATGGTGTATCATACACCGCCCAACATGACACCGACGGCAATGTGTCGATATCTATTTTAAATTCGATATATCATTTCATTTTTCACAGTCGCTAACATAGTTTTAGACTCGGTTGAAAAAAAACGAGAAGAAAATCCGATGAAAGTTGCCGTTTATAGAACGAAATGAATTCTCAAATGCCTGTAACTTCAAGGCCATTGAGTCTCTCTCACGCCTTTATCTCCAATCTAACTCACCATATGATTTCATTTTTATCGATGGTTTTAGAGTCGGTGTCAGCAATAATTGAGAACATTCCACACACGCGGGAAAATGCAGATATATTTTTTAAAATCGCGTCATGGTGTATCATACACCGCCTAACATGACACCGACGGCAACGTGTCGATACATATTAAAAATTCGATATATCATTTCATTTTTCACAGTCGCTAACATAGTTTTCGACTCGGTTGAAAAAAAACGGGAAGGAAATCCAATGAAAGTTGCCGTTTATAGAACGAAATGAATTCTCAAACGCCTGTAACTTCAACTTCAAGGCCATTGAGTCTCTCTCACGCCTTTATCTCCAATCTAACTCACCATATGATTTCATTTTTATCGATGGTTTTGGACTCGGTGTCAGCAATAATTGAGAACATTCCACACACGCGGGAAAATGCAGAGATATATTTTTAAAAATCGCGTCATGGTGTATCATACACCGCCCAACATGACACCGACGGCAACGTGTCGATATATATTAAAAATTCGCTTTTGCTTTTCCGTTAAGATATATTACTTTTTCGTTTGATGACAGTCGTCACAAAAACGTCAACAATGATGCCGACATATATTTCTTCGTTTTTATTTAATTCAACATTATTAGCCGGAAGTAAAATATGTTTCAGGAAATTACCGAGAGATATTTCTTCGTTTTTTAAAATTAGTTATGTGCGAATACACTTTAAATAGGTTTATTTGAAATCTTTAATTTTCCACAATATAATTTACTTGCCATTTATCATTTGATGATTACGAGACAAATTCCTCTTGAGGATCGTGACAATTCATGCGCTGCGTGGAAACTTCTATTTCCAAAATGAATGAGACGATCGATGAAGAACGCAGACTTGAACAGGATGCAGCAAGAAAACGAATGAGACGGGCGAACGAGTCCATCGACGAACGTCAATGCAAACTTGCGGGGTCACCCGTGGGAATCCCACGGGCATGGATGTGTGTGACATTTCGACATATTGAGTTAGATGCTGCACATTCATTTTTACAAAATGGTTACTGGCAAGTCATCAGATCCAGAAATGGTGTAAAAACCACCGTTTAGAGGCCATTTTTCCCCGCAAAGCGGGGGTTGGCCTTTTCGGGGACCGTGGTAGTTGTTGTTTTTTTGTCCCCTTTTTGAAGCAATGTTTTACGGCCGGATGCCCTTCCTGACGCCAACCCTTTTTGCCGCCTTCAACGACAAACAGGGAATTACCAGTGAACTGGTACTCAATTAGCCGACCTCGGAAGGATGACAGGCTGAGTCAACCCCCCTGGCATTAATTCGGCGATCGACCGAGATTCGAACCCAGGATCCTAAGCCGGCACCCTAGCCGCTAGCCCAACACCAGAAATGGTGTCATGAACACAATTTATTTACGCACAAGCACAAAAGCAAGACGGGCCGATTTCCGATTCCGACGGGCGAGACGGGCCGATTTCCGATTCCGACGGGCCGATTTGGAGCAAGAAAAAGAACGAGACGGGAGAAAAAGGAGAGAAACGAGACGGGGAAAGCCGATTGGAGAGGCGAGTGAGGCGCGATTGGAGAGGAGTGTGAGGCGCGATTGGAGAGGAGTGTGAGGCACGATTGGAGAGGAGTGTGAGGCGTGATTGGAGAGGAGTGTGAGGCACGATTGGAGAGGAGTGATTGGAGGGGAGTGTGAGGCACGATTGGAGAGGAGTGTGAGGCACGATTGGAGAGGAGTGTGAGGCGCGATTGGAGAGGAGTGTGAGGCGCGATTGGAGAGGAGTGTGAGGCGCGATTGGAGAGGCGTGTGAAGGATTGCAGAGGAGAGGAGTGTGAGGGATTGGAGAGGTGAGGGATTGGAAAGGAGAGGGATGTGAGGGTTTGGAGAGGAGAGGAGTGCTAGGTGGAGAGAGGAGAGTGTCAGGTGGAGACAGGAGAGTGTCAGGTGGAGACAGGAGAGTGTCAGGTGGAGAGGAGTGAGGGGTCACATATTATGTGAAATAACTAAATTCACACCATTTCTGGATCTGATGACTTGCCAGTAACCATTTTGTAAAAATGAATGTGCAGCATATAACTCAATATGTCGAAATGTCACACACATCCATGCCCGTGGGATTCCCACGGGTGACCCCGCTAGTCTATATTATAATAGCCGTAGATGATTCTGTCTGTCTGTCTGTCTATCTGTTGGGTGTCTGTCCGGGGTGTGGCTTACTCGGTTTGCAGAGTAGCTCCACCCATAGCTCCACCCATTCTGGGAGTGGCTATAAACAAATATCCACCATTTTATTAACTCGCATAGCTTTGAGTCCTGTTTTGTAGGCCCGTGGTGTCTTGCTCTCCCCCAGTTTTATTTCAAATCAAATTCGATAAATCATTTCATTTTTCACAGTCGCTAACATAGTTTTAGACTCGGTTGAAAAAAAACTGGAAGAAAATCCGATGAAAGTTGCCGTTTATAGAACGAAATGAATTCTCAAAGGCCTGTAACTTCAAGGCCATTGAGTCTCTCTCACGCCTTTATCTCCAATCTAACTCACCATATGATTTCATTTTTATCGATGGTTTTACTTTTAGACTCGGTGTCAGCAATAATTGAGAACAATCCACACACGCGGGAAAATGCAGAGATATATTTTTTAAAATCGCGTCATGGTGTATCATACACCGCCCAACATGACACCGCCGGCAATGTGTCGATATATATTAAAAATTCGCTTTTGCTTTTCCGTTATGATATATTACTATTTCGTTTGATGATAGTCGTCACAAAAACGTCAACAATGATGCCGACATATATTTCTTCGTTTTTATTTCATTCAACATATTAGCCGGAAGTAAAATATGTTTCAGGAAATTACCGAGAGATATTTCTTCGTTTTTTTTATTAGTTATGTGCGCATACACTTTAAATAGGTTTATTTGAAATCTTTAATTTTCCACAAACATTCCACACACGCGGGAAAATGCAGAGATATATTTTTTAAAATCGCGTCATGGTGTATCATACACCGCCCAACATGACACCGACGGCAATGTGTCGATATCTATTTTAAATTCGATATATCATTTCATTTTTCACAGTCGCTAACATAGTTTTAGACTCGGTTGAAAAAAAACGAGAAGAAAATCCGATGAAAGTTGCCGTTTATAGAACGAAATGAATTCTCAAATGCCTGTAACTTCAAGGCCATTGAGTCTCTCTCACGCCTTTATCTCCAATCTAACTCACCATATGATTTCATTTTTATCGATGGTTTTAGAGTCGGTGTCAGCAATAATTGAGAACATTCCACACACGCGGGAAAATGCAGATATATTTTTTAAAATCGCGTCATGGTGTATCATACACCGCCTAACATGACACCGACGGCAACGTGTCGATACATATTAAAAATTCGATATATCATTTCATTTTTCACAGTCGCTAACATAGTTTTCGACTCGGTTGAAAAAAAACGGGAAGGAAATCCAATGAAAGTTGCCGTTTATAGAACGAAATGAATTCTCAAACGCCTGTAACTTCAACTTCAAGGCCATTGAGTCTCTCTCACGCCTTTATCTCCAATCTAACTCACCATATGATTTCATTTTTATCGATGGTTTTGGACTCGGTGTCAGCAATAATTGAGAACATTCCACACACGCGGGAAAATGCAGAGATATATTTTTAAAAATCGCGTCATGGTGTATCATACACCGCCCAACATGACACCGACGGCAACGTGTCGATATATATTAAAAATTCGCTTTTGCTTTTCCGTTAAGATATATTACTTTTTCGTTTGATGACAGTCGTCACAAAAACGTCAACAATGATGCCGACATATATTTCTTCGTTTTTATTTAATTCAACATTATTAGCCGGAAGTAAAATATGTTTCAGGAAATTACCGAGAGATATTTCTTCGTTTTTTAAAATTAGTTATGTGCGAATACACTTTAAATAGGTTTATTTGAAATCTTTAATTTTCCACAATATAATTTACTTGCCATTTATCATTTGATGATTACGAGACAAATTCCTCTTGAGGATCGTGACAATTCATGCGCTGCGTGGAAACTTCTATTTCCAAAATGAATGAGACGATCGATGAAGAACGCAGACTTGAACAGGATGCAGCAAGAAAACGAATGAGACGGGCGAACGAGTCCATCGACGAACGTCAATGCAAACTTGCGGGGTCACCCGTGGGAATCCCACGGGCATGGATGTGTGTGACATTTCGACATATTGAGTTAGATGCTGCACATTCATTTTTACAAAATGGTTACTGGCAAGTCATCAGATCCAGAAATGGTGTAAAAACCACCGTTTAGAGGCCATTTTTCCCCGCAAAGCGGGGGTTGGCCTTTTCGGGGACCGTGGTAGTTGTTGTTTTTTTGTCCCCTTTTTGAAGCAATGTTTTACGGCCGGATGCCCTTCCTGACGCCAACCCTTTTTGCCGCCTTCAACGACAAACAGGGAATTACCAGTGAACTGGTACTCAATTAGCCGACCTCGGAAGGATGACAGGCTGAGTCAACCCCCCTGGCATTAATTCGGCGATCGACCGAGATTCGAACCCAGGATCCTAAGCCGGCACCCTAGCCGCTAGCCCAACACCAGAAATGGTGTCATGAACACAATTTATTTACGCACAAGCACAAAAGCAAGACGGGCCGATTTCCGATGCCGACGGGCCGACGGGCGAGACGGGCCGATTTCCGATTCCGACGGGCCGATTTGGAGCAAGAAAAAGAACGAGACGGGAGAAAAAGGAGAGAAACGAGACGGGGAAAGCCGATTGGAGAGGCGAGTGAGGCGCGATTGGAGAGGAGTGTGAGGCGCGATTGGAGAGGAGTGTGAGGCACGATTGGAGAGGAGTGTGAGGCGTGATTGGAGAGGAGTGTGAGGCACGATTGGAGAGGAGTGATTGGAGGGGAGTGTGAGGCACGATTGGAGAGGAGTGTGAGGCACGATTGGAGAGGAGTGTGAGGCGCGATTGGAGAGGAGTGTGAGGCGCGATTGGAGAGGAGTGTGAGGCGCGATTGGAGAGGCGTGTGAAGGATTGGAGAGGAGAG
Source organism: Myxine glutinosa (assembly GCF_964187855.1). NCBI lineage: Eukaryota > Metazoa > Chordata > Myxini > Myxiniformes > Myxinidae > Myxine > Myxine glutinosa. The sequence continues at coordinate 66,718,867 of NC_136270.1, read as the reverse complement.
GAGTGTGAGGGATTGGAGAGGTGAGGGATTGGAAAGGAGAGGGATGTGAGGGTTTGGAGAGGAGAGGAGTGCTAGGTGGAGAGAGGAGAGTGTCAGGTGGAGACAGGAGAGTGTCAGGTGGAGACAGGAGAGTGTCAGGTGGAGAGGAGTGAGGGGTCACATATTATGTGAAATAACTAAATTCACACCATTTCTGGATCTGATGACTTGCCAGTAACCATTTTGTAAAAATGAATGTGCAGCATATAACTCAATATGTCGAAATGTCACACACATCCATGCCCGTGGGATTCCCACGGGTGACCCCGCTAGTGAAATATAAAATCAAATGAAAGTAAAGGAATGCATTCTTCTTTGGTGAGATACATGTACATACAAATGTGTAATGTATGCTTGACATCTCACATCATAGGCAGGCCTACATACATGTACATTTACCTAACAGTAGCAAAAAGACAGGCAGGGCATGGGCATTGACGATGAGTGCCTAATGCATCTACCACTAATGAATTAGTGATATCGGTTAGATGTTTTGTCTTGAAGAAGCTTTACTTTGTGTCTTTGAGAATAAGATTAAAACCCGGGCCAACACTGCCTGCGCTTATTCGATCATTTAAGGGCTGTTGCAGTATATCATACAACGTTGTAGTTTTCATGGTCAGAACATGCGTGCCTGGTGCTTAGTTTGGTTTCTGTTTCTCCCCTCAGGCCAACCATGGAACCTATTGCCAGCCTCAAGCGACAGCGTGAGGATGTGTCGTTTGAACTTTGTATCATTTGTCAGGGAACTAGCCAGGTCAAAGATACGATTTTCAACCAGACAAACCAGGGTATTGCTGCCATCAGAGAGGCGACCGAGCTCCGATGCAAACTTAGACACTATGAATTTCGATCAGCCGTGGACAGGCTTTCGACTCTCTTTGCAGAGCCTCCAGAAAGTCTCCCCAAACTTAAATGGCATAAGCTATGTTACTCTGCATACACACACAAGGGGAAAATAAATGCTAAGCTAGCCAAGGAACAATCGAAAAACGAAAAAGATCCTGAAAGAAAGAGTGTTTCGGCTGAAGCATGTCCGTTTTTACGCAGTAGTACTACTAAGATGAACTGGACATTGTGTATGTTCTGCCAGAACTTTGACAAGAAGCAGAAGACAAGTCGTGTCACAACCTTCAAAATGAGTAATGAAATTACGGAAAAAGCTAAATTTGTACATAACATCTTAGTCCGTACTGCAAATGAGAATGATTTAATCTCAGCTGAGGCATGTTACCATGTTAACTGTCTTAGTAAATTCTTTAGGGATGTCAAAAGGGCGGAAACTGAAAGCAAATCAGCAGACATGGCGATATCATGGTTGTGTCAAGAGCTGCGTCACTCTGCTGAGAAAGGGCATGTATTTGAACTATCTGCAGTGTTCGAGAGGTACAAAGAGTTAGCCAGTGAGTGCGACGGCACAATTCCTACATCGTATCTTAGTAGACTGGGGACTTTTAAAGAAACTTTGTCGAATTGCATTGGGGACATTTATGAATTTCTTGTGCTAAGAAATTTGGCGCCTTCAGAGAAACAAACTTTGCTTCTTCCACGACATTTCAGTCACATACCTCTTTCAGAAATGGTGTGCGGTCAGAACAGTGCAGACTATATTCCCATATTTAGACAACAGGATGATCATTTTCTGTCTTTAGTGCACGTTGCTCTGCAACTCCGCAGTGATATCATGTCACATCCTGCATTCGAAGGTTGCGATGTAAGCGAAAAAGCAGAGTTGGCAAGTGTACCACCATCTGTACTCATGTTTGTGAATATCTTGCTTGGAGGCCAAAGTAGTGTCGATGCTGAGTTTGACGAAAGTGAGATGTCTGAAACTGGTTGGGTGAAGAAGACAAGGGTCCTTAGCATTGGACAAGACATGGTCTATGGTGTATGTGGAGACAAGAAGGCACCGCCTAAACACGTTGGAATGGGTATGACGCTGCACCAGTCAACTCGATCAAAGAAATTAGTTGAGCTATTCCATAATGCTGGGCACATAATCAGCTATAACCGGGTTCTTAGGTATGACACTGCCATGGCTGAAAACACTCTGAAAGCGCTTGATCAAGAAACTGGGGCAGTTGTTACCAGCAACCTGGTTTCGGGACGATTTGTGCATTTTTCTGGCGACAATATTGACATCAATGACTCTACCCTAGATGGCAAAAATACATTTCACGCTACTCAGTTAGCTGCCTGGCAGAGGGGGCCATCTGCTGAAAGCGGTCTTGGAGACATCAAACCATCCAATACGTCAACGTTGGATATACCAACAGCAGTTGAAAAGATCCAACAACAGCAGTTTCCGACACCATCAAAGAAGGTCACAGAAGATGCTGAAAAGTTCATTTGCCATATCTACAAGGAACCATCTGAGAACTGTAATCAAGCCCGCATTAAACTGTTCAACAAATGCCATGCAACGGAGACCCTACCTCCATCTAGTGATGCAGCAAAGTTCCACATAGAGCGTGCAAACTACCAAAGTTTCATTTGGAGAGAGGCCAGTAATCCAATGACAGATCTGCCACCGCCGACTGATTGTGGATGGAAACTCGTTGATGACAAGTTGTCACCGGTTCTTACAACTTTACCGTCAATTCCAAAGGGATGCCGAGAACTTACTCAGTGTGGTTGCAAGAAAGGTTGCAGTTCTGATAGTTGCTCTTGTCGGAAGTGGGGGAAACAGTTCTGCACTGAGGCCTGCAAGTGCAATGCCAGTGAAACACCATGTCGAAACAGGCCAAAGTAGGGGGGGGGGGGGGTCAGAGCTTACACAGTTAAGCTAATTGGCATTCCCCTGGATGGCTCCTCCTTCCAGCCAATCAGTCTGACAGACTGCAATTGATTCAGGATTAATTAAGAATACATGTGATAATGATCAACTGCCTGCACTCCAAACATGTTTGCCATGAAGTGCATTTTGCGCCTTGTGCCATGTAAGTGCACTTTGCGCCTTGTGACCGTTAGCCTTAACTAAGTGGCTAATTAGTCAAATATTGACATTTAGTGTAGAAAACAATCTTGCTATTATATAGGACTCAGGTAAACCACTTCACTGATGGTATTTAAGGCAACAATTCAAGTGAATTAAAACAGTATGTCAAAAAACGAAAAGTTGCTTCATTACGGATATATTCACAAAAATCTGATTTTTTCCCTTCACAATTCCCTTTACTTTCATAATTGTGAAAAGCTGTAGTAACCTTACCAGACAAAATACTGTAAAATAATTGAAATGTACAGATAGGTGATGTAAAATAAAACATTTTTTCAAAAATTTTGAATTTTGCACTCATTGACCTTTGACCTTGATTAGTGACCTAATTACGCATTTTTGGGCTTGGCAAACAACAGATTCGTATTCAGCACGAAAAACTACCCCAGAAAAAGTGGTTTGCTTGCTTTTACTCAAAAATGCCTCATGAATTCACGTTTCCCAGAAATTTGACTAGACTAGAAGAGGCTAGTCTCGTCAGCGGTCAACATGTGCTCTGGGAGGTATCCATTCTTTTCGAAGAGCCTTGCAAGTTGAGCAGGGAACGCTTTTGCTGCCTCGTGGTCCGCAAAGGCACGCTCCCCTGAGAGCTTAACATTTTTGAGATAGTACCACTCCTTGTAACTATGGAACCATCCCCTGCTTGCAGTGTATGAAGTCGCGCTGCTTGTACCATAATCGCTCGGCGCATCACTCGTGCTGGCACCACCCACGCCAGACAGATGATTGTAAAGTCGTTTGGCTTTTTCGCAAATGAGAGGTCCACTCAAAAGCATATGGTTGTTGTCCTCGAACCATATGCTGAGAGCCTTCTCCATCCTATCTATGTGGACATTCCGGACATGGGTGACCACCTTCCTACTCGATACAGTGATTGCTGAAGCTTTCTCACGAATCACCTTCTCATTCTTCCGTATGTAGCGAACTGTGGATTCATTCACGCCATAATGCATGCCAACAGCGGCTGCACTCTCTCCTCTTGCAAGCCGGTCGGGCAGCTCCACTTTCTGGCTCAGGATCATCACTTTCTTCTGCCTGTTGGTAGTCGACGTATCTCTGGCACTGGTCTTGCGCTTGGGAGCCATTATTGAACGATGAGCAGAGAGAGAGAGAGTAAAAAACGCAGGTCAATGCAACGGGACGAGAAGAATGATCGAGGCCCAGGACAAAGTCTGTATCTTACTATAATTCACGAAATGTCTGTCCGTCTGTTCGAAGCTACCGCAAAAACGGCTCAACCGATTGAAACGATATTTTGGGTGGATAATCCTGGGATCTACAGGAGTAAAATAGGCTATTTAGTTTTCCCAATTTCAGCTTTGGTCTCCAGTATTCTCAGGTTTGGACTCCCGCATAACATTCACGTTCACATAACGTCCATTGTGACGATGTATGTGTTCACGGTAGTGTTTGACGTGACGGTGTGAATGTAATTTCGTAATGTTTTTCGTTTTGTAATCCTTTAATGAACGTTTAATGCACTTCGATGTCCGGGGCCGCACGCGCGCTACACTGGACGGGCCAGCGTGTACCTTGCCCTTCGCCGTCAGGCTTGGGTAAACCGCTGAGCCCCATCCGTGATGGGGACTGGGGCTTGAGACAGTGTCCTTCATTAAAAGTATAATAGACGCTGTTTCCATCGATCTTGCCAAGGCCGTAACAGCCGTAACGTTTAATCTCTACATGAGAGAATTCCACATAGCTATTTGGGCGGTGAATACGCTAACATATCGCTGTCTCCATCGATCTTGCCAAGGCTGTAACAGCTATCGGCTCAAAATCCTTTTAACTGTTGATTTGGTACAGTTACACGTATCGGGAATTTGGTACACGTATCGGGAGTACATACGACATAGCGATTGTGAACACTATTATCGATCACGATTCACGATCACGATCATCACGATCATATTCATAGTGTATCGATCACGATTTGAAACACGATGGAATAATATTTACCGATATGAACAGTGATGTGGCTTTTATTGAAATTCTAAAGATACTGTTCAGATTTTGATGATTTGCCTGTGATATGATTCAACGGATGTTTATATGAATCGTTTAAAATAAAAAAAACCTTCAATTTTTGATATTTTGCCTTTTCATTTGGGCTTCCCAATTGGAGCCCCGCCCATAGGGCGGGTACCGTTATTAGTATGTATAAATGCGAGCATTGTGTGTAGCTGCGGAGGGGTGAATACTCTGCCCATTTTTTGTGGGGGATGTTATTGGATGATGCTATATTGAGTCTATCTACTAATTTCAATAATAGATTTAATGAAGCATTTGCATTCCATAATTCGCGCGGTTGACATGTTTACACAGCTGATGGAACATCCCCCGAAGCGTTTTCATTGTGTAACATCTCTGATGATGCTTTCCCATAAATTGCAAACTGTAATATATTTAATTAAGCGATTGCATTCTATAATTCGCAGGGTTGACTTGTTTACACATCTGGTGGGATATCCCGCGAAGCTCGCTTGTAGTGCGGCTAAAATTCGCGGCCGCAAAAGCCATGAAAATGCAAAGCACACAGCAGTAAATGTATAAGCAGGTCATGCTCACTGCTCGTAGATGTCTTTTTGCAGTGAATGAAGTGATATGTCCAGCTGCTTCATGTATGGCTGGTGAAAGATGGGTTTTATAAATACCGTATGTCAAAATAATGGCTCGTGAATTTATTTTTTGAGCCCCTGAAAAACCGCGAATTCTCGGAACACGGCCGCAAATAGGAAAAAAAACAAAACGCACATTTGTGGGACACTTTCCGCGAATAGAGAAACATGTCGCATTTTATCAACCACGAATACACGGCACCCACGAATAGTGGAACCGCGAATAGTGGGGTCCGACTGTATATATATTTATTATTATTATTTATTTCTTTTTTTATATATATTTATATTGTCGTGTGTCTACCCTTTCGTGAAGACCTCAGGGTCATGGAAGAAGCTTTAACTCCGAGGCGTTTACCCAAACTATGGCGGTGTTATCACTTTATGGCGCGCGAGGGAACGGAGGTCTCGTGGTCTTAATTGAACGGACGGATGCAACGGGGCTTTATTCCTCGAACCTACAAACAAATAAACGTACAGGACAAGACATTGAAAATGCAACAAATAAGGATTTAATGAAAATAAATGCAGGGATAACAAATAAATGTACGGAAAAAAATCTAAAATTCCTAAATGAGGGACCCTCCATACGGACATACATCGCATACTTGTCATATACAGACAAGGGGAATAATAAAATAAAAATAAATAATGTTTCTGCCGGCACTTCAAAGCAGTATGATCCCAAACAAAGAGCAAAACAAGTACACATACATTCAAAGTACACCGCCCCATGCCAAATAATTAAATATGCTGCAGCGCGGCATTGCCGGGGCTCCTCTGGCGCCCGGCAATACCGCAGTGGAGCTAATTGAGGCTGCATTGGGAGGGAGAGGTGTACACTAATTGATTGATTAATTGTATAATTAAAATCAATAAAAGATTATCACAAAATATTTTCATAATCAATTGGCTAATCGCATAACTAAACCACCAGTGCTTCATCCGAAGATGTATCTTTTAGAAATTTAATTAAATAAGTCATTTATAAAAAATTAAATAATTAATTGATTACTCAATAAATAATTAATCGATTAATCAATAAATAATTAATAGATGAAATGATTAATCAATAAATCAAAAATATCCTTGATAGCCACATCACTTGGTCACTCATGTCCAAATATTAGCTTCCCAGCTAAAAAGGTGCCTGAGATATTGGCCAAATGAGAAAGAAAATAAATAAATGATTAATAATGAAAATAAATAAATAATAATCATAAAAAAATAATTATAAATCAATTTGGTCAGAGAACACATAAACTACCACTATTTCATCAGAATCTGTAAGTTTAAAAAAAAAATTTTTTTTTGTCATCAATCGAATAATTAAATAATTAATCGATTAATTGATTAATTAATAAATCAAAAATATCCTTTGCAGCCAAATCACCTGGTCATTGGCATGTCCAAATATCAGCTTCCTAACTCGAAAGGTGCCTGAGTTAATGGTCAGAAGAGAAAGGAAATTTGATTAATTAAATAAGTACTTAATTAATCGCTAATAATTAAATAACTCCTCAATTTATTGATTAATCAAAAAAAAAAATACAGTTTTTGACAAAGGACTTGCTCACTATTGTGCCGAAATTTCAGCTTCCTAGCTCAAAGGATGGCTGAGATATCGTCCGGACAACCAAGAAAACAAACAAGAAAGAAACCAGAGTGAAAACTGAGTACTCTCTTTCAGCGTGCGTCACTGCCGAGCCCCCTTTGGTGCCCGGCAATGACGATTTGCAATGCCTGGAGATGGCATAGGAAAGGAGCGGTGTACAACAACAACTCACCTTGTTGCATGGATGAGGTAATCATTGGAGGTGATTGTCACGGTCACCGTTGTCAAGTGGCGGTTTGTAGTTGGCATCACGTGGGTCCTTTTTTGTACTATCTATTTTTTCACACTTGACAGTGATGTTAGATGAGCAATTAAATTACCTTTAAAACGATGTATAGGTTGTGTTTGTACTATTTTCGGTTTTTGAATAATTAGCGAATTTCAGAGGTCACGTGACTCCTTCTTTGCCGAACTTACCGATCATGGTAACGTCTTAATTAAAAGTTGTTTCTCACATACGATAATATATTTGATGATCGGAGCTCACCATCAAACTAATTATATCGATATCCGTGTTTAAATCCAATATAACCTGGTGTTGGCTTTGCGGTTAGGGTGCCGGTTTGGGATCTTAGGATCCTGGGTTCGAATCCCGGTCGATCGCTGAATTAACGTCAGGGGGGTTGACTCAGCCCGTCATCCTTCCGAGGTCGGCAAATTGAGCACCAGTTCACTGGTAATTCCCTGTGTGTCCCAAGAGGCGACTAAAAGGGTTGGCAGTGGGAAGGGCATCCGGCCATAAAACATTGCTTCAAAAAGGGGGAAAATTGCCTCTAAAGTTGGTTCTTTGTTTAAATCCAATAAAAATTGCACCATTATTGTTATTATTGTTAATATTGTGGTTGTTGTTGGTGTGGGTTACGATGGCTCCTCTCCGTGCACCTGGGTTTGGGCATGCATACCATGGCGGCTCTCCATCGTGCACCGAAGCAATGGCAATTGACGAGAAATGAGACCATTACTACCTTCGAGAGTTGTCGACAAAATGTGATGTATATTCTATCGCTTGACGCGAACTTTGACTCCTTTCGCCGATGTCACGTGGCATAAGAAGAGTGATGTAACGCCGAACAGGGGTTTTACTAATGACCCGGCTGAAGTCCCTGACGCTCAGCGCCGCTCTGCTGCTCAGAAGAATGTTCACCTCGACCTCATGCTCAGGCAGATTGCTAATTTTTGCTCAATCATCTCACACAACTCCATCATCAAGTCATCGACGTCAGTAACAGACATCTGGCAGAAGATCAGACAACATTTTGGTTTTCAATCAACATGTGCTCTTTTTTGGACTTGGCTAATATTAGGCTTGGGTCAGATGAATGCCCGGACGACCTATTCCAGCGGTTGACTGCCTTCTTTGAGGATAATCTCCTGACGGGTGGTTGTGGCAGCACCCACCATGGGGAGGCTATCACTACAGACGAGGATATGACCCCATCCCTTGAGAACACTGTTGTATACTTGTGGCTGTCACTCATAAATCCTTCCCTTCCTCAGCTGATCAAGCAGAAATATGGCGCTGAGCTTCGCAACCGCTCACTGGCTTCACTCAAGCCCGAAATCTCACAGGCTCTATCATCCCTCCAAGCAGAGCTACGCACAATAGAGTACACCAGAGCCATGCGTATTTCTGGCAGCTTCAACTTCAGGCGCAGTACACCCAGTCGTAATACACCCAGGAAAGCATTTGTGCCAAAGTCCTGTTTTCTATGTGAGACAGCAGGGAGACCCGACAACACCCACAATCTGGGTGAGTGCCGTTTCTTGCCGGGCAGTGACAAGCGATTCATTGGTCGATCCAGAATAGTGGCTGGTGATTATTGGGATGTGGATGAGGCTATAATGTCAGATGAGTACAACGTCGCTGAACAGGTGTCTGATGATTGCGATCGTTCAGTCCGTCGTGTTGAGTGCTCTCCGCTCAGCCATCGAGTGAATGTCATCCAATCTCTGGTTTTGAACACATTCTACCAGCACCATCCTGTCACACTTACACTCGACACCGGGGCTATGAGCAATTTGATCCGTGCTTCCACAGCTAAGGCCTACAATCTACCAATCCATTCAGCCTCTCAGATGGCTCGGCAGGCAGATGGTGTTACCTCACTTTATGTCATTGGTGAGGTTCACTGCAACTTGTCAAGATGGAACCTAGAGTTCAAACTTGATGCCTTGGTTGTCAAGCAACTTGACGTCGGAGTTTTGCTGGCAATCCATTTTTAGTTCCGAACGACATTGTAGTACGACCCTCAAAGAGACAAATCGTTAAAGGTGAAGATTCTGTTGAGTATGGCTCACACAATAGTCAATGCAGTAAAGTACCCTCGGCCAGACGCACCCAGGCATTCTTACTGCGTAATCCTCACAAGATGGCTCTCCTCCCTGGAGAATACCTAGAGCTACACACTCCTGCCGGCACTGAGCCAGATGCAGTACGTGGCTATGCTAGCTTGCTGGACCCCTTGGACATGGCCACCGCTGGCAAAACATCAAATGAGAAGATAGTGTGGTCTGATGACTTATTTCATGCCTTCAGGGCTGCCCAGAATGCTCTGAAAGACCGCAAGACTATAATGATACCTCAACCTGATGATTTACTGTGGATCGTTACTGATGGGTCTGTCAAGAACAAAGGCATTGCAGCTACAATGTATGCGCTCAGGAATGGTGATTTGCTCTTAGCGGGCTTCTTTAATGCTGAACTCCATAAACATCAGGTCACATGGCGGCCTTGCGAAGTAGAAGCGCTGTGTATTGGGGCAGCCATCCAACACTTCGTGCCATTCATCGTCCAGTCTCACCACAGTGTTCAAGTATTGACAGACAGTTGTCCCTGCGTACAAGCTCACAGCAAACTTATGCGCGGCAAGTTCTCAGTCAGTTCCAGAGTGACTTCATTCCTCTCCACTGCCAGCTGTTACCATGTGCAGGTTAGGCATATTGATGGTATCACCAACTTGCCTCCTGATTCTGGGGGTCGCAACCCTCAGGTGTGCCTTGACGCAAGCTGTCAAATGTGTAGGTTTATCAAAGTAAATCGAGTCCTCTGTTGTGCGTGTTGTCTCTGTAGTTTAAGTCCTGCATGGTATAGCTAGAATGCCGTTTACGGGCCACGTTGCCTGGCATGCTACTCAGCTGGAGTGCCCTGACCTCAGACGCACCCATTCTCACCTAACCCAAGGTACTCACCCATCTAAAAAGTTGACAAAGGTGGGGGACGTCAAGAGGTACCTCAGAGAGGTGACTGTGGCCAATGGTGGTCTCCTATTTGTCAGGGACAACCAGCCATTCCAGCCCTTTCATGAACGGATCGTGATCCCCCGCTCAGTGGTTGATGGGCTGCTGACTGCTTTGCACATCAGGTTCAACCACCCATCGAGACACCAAATTAAGCATGCCTTCAACAGGTACTTTTTTGCCCTAGACATCGACAGGGTCACCAATACAGTCTCCTTGTCATGTCACCAGTGCCAGTCAATAAAGTACTTACCTGTGCATTCACATCCTCAGTCATCCACTGAGCCACCCACTGTTGTCGGGGCATCATATGCCGCAGATATTTGGCGGTCGAAGTCGTGGCCACTCTACTACTGCCGCCATCCGCTTTGACGTCGGTGACCTCGTCTTCCGCAAGGGTGACAGAAACAAATGCAAAGCTCATGACAAGTATTTGGTGACATGGATTTCTCCTGACAATGGATGGTGCCAACTCAGAAAATTTACCTGTTCTCAGCTTCATAGCAAAGCCTATGATGTTCGAGCGTGTGACTGCTATCCTGTTGTGTCCACATTAATGGGTCAGGCCCCGTTCACCCAGTTCGAGGCCGGGATGTAACTTCAGAGTCCGAGTCCGAGTCTGAACCTACCTCACCTTTCCATCCTCCACAGGACACGCCACGCTCCTCCGTGCCCATGCCAGGGTCCATCTCACAGGAGGCCCTTTTGCATAAAGTGGTCCCTGCCCTATCGGATTTGCTTATGCTGCCTACACCACCGGAAGCTATTGTCAGACCACCAGATACCCACTGGTGGCGTCTCAGCTGCTGAACCGGCCAGTCCCAAGGAGACTGCTTCTCCACCTTCAAGGAGGTCGGGCAGTTCATGCTGCCCATGCATGAGTGCAGCATGGCAGCAGAGCGGAGATTGGCTCATGGAGCCGAGCGAAGGACCAAGATAATTTTAATGTTGATGTAACTAAGCCCTAGTGGAATATAACCAAGTGCTTGTCGTAACTCTCACAACATAGTCTTGCTCCATGTATGTACTTCACTTGCTTTAAATGCTTACTTTGATGTACGTACTCTGATATGCTAACTTCAAAATGCTGGAGGAAGATATAAATGGCAGTTACGCCATTATTGTTATTATTATTGTGGTTGTTGTTGTTGGGGGTTCCGATGGCTCCTCCCCTTGCACCGGAGTTTGGCGCATGCGCACGGGCTCTCGGGGACTGGGCCTTAAACCGAGCAGCGTTACCTGAATAAACCTCCGTGTGAGAACCTGACCTCTTCTTCTTCTTGGCGTTGGGCTTTTTATAAAGATTTGTATATGTGGATCGACCCTCGGAGATCATGGCAACAGGTGGCGGCTCGGATGGTTTTAAGATATGAATTGTGAGAAAATAACTGTTTTAAAACCCCTAATTATGTGCATATATTCCCATGGATGGTCTCTCTCTCTCTCTCTCTCTCTCTCTCTCTCTCTCTCTCTCTCTCTCTCTCTCTCTCTCTCTCTCTCTCTCTCTCTCTCCGCACAGCTGCCGCTCGCTTAGCACGCACGTGCGATTGCCAGGTCTGTTGCTCAGTCACTGGCGGTACGTGCTGTGTCTCGTGTTGCTTTTTCCTTTCTTCCTACCTTTTGGTCCTTTCTGCTGTCCGAGTGTCGGTGTCCCTTTCTATCGTCTTGTCTACTGAGCGAGAGAGGGAGAGACAGCGCGGTTAAAGTTATCCGCTTTAGGTGGTTAACGGGATTTATTTATTTATTTCCCAGTTATTGTTGTTGTTGTTTATTTTTCATTTATTTCGGCTTTATAAACCTTTGTACCATTTATTGGTTACTTTTTTTTCGTTTAGTTACTTCAAATGGCTAGCAAGAATAGTCGAAGTAATGCCGGTCGTGACGCCGATGAGGGGTTAACAGATGAACACGGCATGTGTTTTGTCCCACCGGAAGATGTCTCGCTGGAGGAGACGCTCCTCGCAATCGGAGGATTGATCGGTTGTGAGAACATACGGGCAGCGTCCCGAATGCACCACAAGGTGGTTGTTTTCGTTTCACGTGTCCGTTTCGCGCGCATCGTCGTGCAGAACGGCCTCACCTTGGGCAATGACCAGTTTGTTCCGGTTTCGCCATGGAACACTCCGGCCTCGAAGGTAATACTATCAAACGTTCTACCGACGCTGTCTAATGAGGAGATTCTTCAGAAGCTCGGTCAGTACGGTACTGTGGTGTCGAGAATTATCCAAGCCTCCATTCGCACCACAGACGGGAAGCTTAAGCATATCGAAACGTTTAGACGGTTTTGTTATGTTGTTTTGAAGGATGGTTTGACGCAATTGAATGTCTCTCTCGTTTTTAAGTCGTCAAAACGTGAGCACAGGATTTTTGCGGCAACGGAGAGGTTGATTTGTTACGGGTGTGGTGTACATGGACACACTCGGCAGTATTGTCCTGATGGGGAGAAAACGTATGCCACAGCAGCCGGACCACCTCCCCCCGTGACCACTACGGATGATTCTATAGATGTTTCGCCTTCAGTGCGGGAATCTACATCGGACCATCAAGGTACGGCTAAGAGTGGTGCTGATGAGACCCATACGGATGTGCTTCGTGTAAGCGATGAGTCATCCAATACAGCTGGCCATCGTGCAAACGATGAGTCAGCAAATGTAAGGGAGAAGCCTCTACCTGTAGAGGGAATGTTTTGTGAGGAGCAGCAGATTGTAGATGCGGCGTCTCGGAAAAATTTGAAACGGTCACTTGTAAGTGCGAGGAATGAGGACAAAGGTGTTAAAGTGTTGGTGGTGCAGACAGGAAGCAGTTTAAACGATTCAGACAGTCCTCCACATGAAGATCAGCAAGGTGGTGAGACTATGGCTGACATGATACCACCTGCTCAGGATGAAGGGGAACTTTTTCCTGAAGGTTGTAAATCAACCTGCGAAACCGAACAGCCTACTGATGACCATATCAATTCTAATGGGGAATGCAAAATACCCATTACTACTAATAACGACTCCTCCCCCCCCATTGCAATGAGGATGAAGAGGATGAAGAACCTAAGGTAGATGGGGATGGAACAGGTGTTTCTGTACAGGTTCAGGAGGAACTCGTTACTAGCGTCACGGAGGGAATTCTAACTACAGAGACACTGATCGGCCATGAGGAACCAGTGGCAATGGTTGACAGGGCTCCCCCCCCTCAGGAGGAAGAGCAGCCTTTGGAGATCTCAAAAGAAAATATTGTCAGATTTTTGAAGGAAACTTTCAGACAAAGGCATGTACGAATTAAGGATCATTTTCCTAATATCCAGGCCTTCCTTGCAGCCGCAAAACCTTTGCTGCAAAGGAGTGAGCATGTGGAAATCTCCGAACCTGAATTTCAGCGGCTGAGGAAATCCATCACGAAGGCAAACAAGGAATTAATTGAGGAAGAGGACTTCACCCCCTAGAAGAATCAACCATGGAACTAAATGTTGTATCCTTAAATATAAATGGGGGTCGTGCCCCCTTACGGAGGGTGCAAACCATTCAAGCGGTTGTTAAAGAAAAGGCTGACATTATTCTCTTACAAGAGACCCACGCTACTAGTGCTCAAGTAGCCGATTGGGGGAAACTTTTTAAAGGGCAATGGTGGCTAAGTGGGTTCCCTACACCTCGGGCCGGTGTTGCCATTTGCCTAAGTCACAAGATTTGTGCTCAACAGGTTTCATTTAAAGAAATCTATAAAGGGCATTTGATCTCTGTAGATTTTCTTTATAATACCCAAAAGATTATCGTAGTGAATGTTTATGCACCGTGTGACCCAATGGAGAGGAAAATTTTCTTTTCCACTCTGCGGGATTTTGTAAAAACTCTGGACCCAACAGCCTTTATCTGTATCGCGGGAGATTTTAATTGCACAATTTGTCCGTCAATTGATAGGAATGGTCATGAGCCTCATGTTGCCTCTACGAAAGCTCTAGAGGACACCATCAACATCTTTCGGTTTAAGGATGTGTGGAGATCACAACACCCACTCTCACGCTGTTATACATGGTGTAGATGCAATGATGGTATTATGTCAATGGCAAGGCTGGACAGATTCTATGTGAACAAGCCAATGTTGAATGTGGTGTCTGTCTCCAAAATTTTACCAACTGGATTCACAGACCACAGTTTAATCTCAATGTCCTTTAAGTTACCCTTTCCACCCGGTGGTAGTGCTTACTGGTCTTTGAATACTCGTCTCTTACATGACAAGGAATTTAATGAGGCCTTTCACGTCGTGTGGGAGAAAATTCGCTCCTCCAGACCTGAGTATGATAGTCTCCGGCTGTGGTGGGACATTGCAAAATCCCAAATTAAGAATTTCTGTCAACAATATAGTGCATACACCACCAAAATCCAATCAATATCAATAGATCAGTTAAAATCTGAAATTATATCGTTAGAACAGAATGTTGACGAGGTTGGGAGAGGTGCACGTGACCAACTAATATGGGCAAAGAAAGCAGTGCTGGAGGAAGCGGTACGGCAACGGGCGATGGGTGCCTTGGTCCGAATGCGAATGAGCTATTTAACTCTGGACATGCCAAACAAAGAGTTCTTTAAGTTAGAGTCTTCCCTCAAAAGGTCACAACAAATTCATACTTTACTCACTCCCAATGGGTCGCTGGTGACCTCTCAGCAGGCGATCAGGTGTACTCTGAAAGGGTTCTATTCTAACTTGTATTCTCCTCAGAACGTGGACAATGAGGTGATACGAGAGTTAACTGCTGGGCTTCCGAGTGTCGAGGAGGATGAGCGATGCATGCTTGATTCCCCAATCTCGGCTGATGAACTTGAAGCAGCTGTGCGGAGCCTGAAAGATGGGAAAGCTTCTGGAATAGATGGCCTGCCCACAGAATTCTACAAGACCTTCTGGGCCCTTGTGGGACCTGACTTACTCGATGTACTCGATGAAAGCATACGTGTCGGAGAACTTCCAATGTCTTGTAGACGAGCAGTCGTTTGTTTGCTACCAAAAGCTGGGAATCTTCAACTGGTTGATAACTGGCGACCTGTCTCCTTATTGTGTGTTGATTACAAGATTTTCTCTAAAGTACTTGCTAATCGTATGAAGACTGTGATCAGTTCAGTTATACACCCGGACCAGACCTACTGTGTGCCTGGAAAATCTATTTATGATAATATTTTTTTGGTAAGAGATATTATTTCATGCAATAAGTTCCTGCGTGACGACTTTGGGTTGCTGTTTCTTGATCAAACTAAGGCCTTCGATCGTGTTGACCACAAGTACCTTTTTTCTGTCCTGAAAGGAATGGGGTTTGGGGAAACTTTCACCTCTTATGTGAAACTCCTGTATACTAATACTCAATGTATGATGAAGATCAACAATAGGTTATGCTCTCCCTTTCCTTTCCAACGGGGTATTCGCCAAGGTTGCCCCCTCTCTGGGCTTCTATATATAGTCGCCCTTGAACCACTCCTTCGGTCTATTAGACAGCAAATACCTCAGGGAATGAGAAGTATCGAAGGAGCAGAATTTGTGCAGACGGCTTATGCTGATGATGTCTGTGTTTTGATTAGAAGCTCCAATGATGTCTCTGCTTTACAACGTTGTATGCGAGATTTCTCTGCAGCCTCTTCCGGTGGGATCAATTGGCATAAAAGTACAGCATTATGGTGTGGCAAAGGCAATCTCTCTTGTGTATCACCACCCTCACTCCCACACAACCTGGTCTCGAGAACGGACGGGGTTAAATATCTTGGAGTGCATATCGGTAATCGTGAAACAGAAATGAAAAATTGGGAAGGAGTGTTGGAGCAAATTATGCACAGATTGAAAGCATGGGAAGGACTGCTGAGGTCCATCTCCTATCGAGGTCGTACCCTTGTCATAAACAATCTGGTTGCAACAAAATTATGGCACAGAATTATTGCTTTACAGCCATCAAACCAACTAATTATGGCTACTCAGCGAATGCTAGTAAACTTCTTTTGGAGTGGCTACCATTGGCTGAGGCCTGAGATATTGTACTACCCCCGGAAGGAAGGTGGCCAGGGCATTGTTGATATCTCTGGTCGGGTTGTGGCCTTTCGGCTGCAGTCTCTGCAGAGACTACTGTTCGCTGAACAGCTGCCCTGGCGGCCCTTTGCATTTTTTCTGTTACAACAGGCTGGTAGACTGAGATATGATCGGCAGCTTCTTTTGATAGACCTCGAGCATATAAACTTTGCCTCTCTTCCGAGATTCTATCAGAGTTTATTGGACACTTGGAAAAGGTTTGACGTCCACCGCTTCCTTGAGGGCTATAATTGTCGAATGTTCCTTCAAGAACCCCTTTTCTTCAATAACTTTTTTCCTGGTATCCCTCATAGCCATGCCCTGATTAAAAAATTTATCCAAGGAGGGATTAACAAAGTATGTGATCTGAGAGATTCATCTGGAGTTAAGTGGAAACCTGCTGGTTTGGTGGCAACCTCAGTTGGATCTCGGTCTGTCCGACTTGTAGACCAAGTTGTACGTATAGTCATAAGAAAATTTAGACAGCTAAACATCGGCTGGGAAGGCGTTGGTAACATTGAGGACTTTCGGTTAGGTTTCCCTGAAATCAAAGTGCTCCTTTCGTCTTCTCTTCAGCCGGAGATTGAACATACCACCCCTTTTCATCTTGTAACTAAGATTGGAATCCGTGATCTCTCTCGACAAAATAAGAATGTTCCCCTCTCTGGGAGAACACGAGTAGCTTTGTGGTCAGAGCGGTTAGGGTTGGGGTCTCCCTCTACCCCCCTTTGGCCTCACATGTACACCTTACCAATACATGGTGTGTTAGCGGACATACAATGGAGGTTAGCACACTGGGCGCTTCCCTCCAATATTTTTGTCCACCGTATTAACAGCTCACTGCCGGAAACTTGTCCTTTCTGTGACCAGCAGGAGGATTTGTTTCATGCTTATGTACAGTGTCGTAGACTGACATCGCTTTTCTTGTTCCTTGAATATCTTTTTCACCAATTGTCCTTCCCTTTCAATATGCATATGTTTATATTTGGTGTGTCTTTCAGGCCCACATGTAGGGATGTGGGTGTTCTTCTCAATTTTTTGGTTGCTGTTGCAAAATATGCGATATATAAATCTCGGAAAATTAAAATAGATAACGGCTATGGCTCTGAGGCTATTTCTATTTTTAAAGGGTTTGTCTCAACACGACTCAAGCTAGAATTTGATTTCTTTGTCAGTAATGGAAACGTCCAACTTTTTGAGAGAAAGTGGTGTATTGGCAATGTTCTGTGCTCAGTCGATGATTCAAAAGTGGTAATTACTTTATAATTCCTGATTGATTTGACTTTTTTCTTTGGAACTGATTGCTTGCATATATGTTTCTTCCTGTGTCCTTGAATACATTTCTCTCTCTCTCTCTTAGTTTTTCGCCTAATTTGCTCAATATATATTTTTTGTATATTTGCTGGTTTCTTTTAAATACCCTTTGCTCTTTTTGTGGTGCCTTCATGATGCTTATGCAATTTCTTTAAACTAGATGCTGTGTTTTTTTTTTACAACTGCTTTGTGAAATGTGTTTTTTTTACAACTGCTTTGTGAAATGTGTTTTTTTTACAACTGCGTGTGAAATGGCTTTACATTGTTTATAATAAAAGGACATAAAAGTCAAGTCTCTCTCTCTCTCTCTCTCTCTCTCTCTCTCTCTCTCCTCTCTCCTCTCTCCTCTCTCCTCTCTCCTCTCTCCTCTCTCTCCTCTCTCTCCTCTCTCTCCTCTCTCTCCTCTCTCCTCTCTCCTCTCTCCTCTCTCCTCTCTCCTCTCTTCTCTCTCCTGGTGTGGCAATCATGGCTGCTGTGTGTGAGGAGCTGTGAGTACTGTGTTGTGTTGTTGCCTTTCCCATCCCCCTTTTCACTCCCTCTGTGTCCTTGTACGTGTTTGTGAAGTTTTCCCCGTGTTTTCCTTCTTTGTTGAGACAAGAGAGAGAAAGAGAGCGCGCATGGTGAGTTTGGTGCGAGTCCTAAAGAACCTTGTGTTCTTCGGGCCTGTGCTCTGCTTGCCGTGTTCTTCATTACCGTCGTTTATCGGCTCCCTTATTCTATTTCTTTTCATTTTACCTTCGCCTGCAGGCTTTGCTTGCGAGAGGTTCTATTTTGTTTTGTTTTTTCAAATATTTCCTTAGTTTTGGTTCATTTATCGCTATGGCAAACAGTCGTTTGCAGAACAGCATTTACGAGTCACTTACTCGTAAAAATGGGGTAATAGTTAGTCCACCCGACGGGGTTCGGGTCGATGACGTCGTGATGGGCTTGGGTGAACTCGTTGGTTTTGAAAATGTGTTAGCAGCTTCAAAGATGAACCAACGAGTTGTTGTTTTTCTTTCCGAGGAGCGCTATGTCGCTCAGGCGGTTGAAACTGGTTTGTCCTTACCGCCAGATATTTTCGTTCACGTTAGTATGTTGGACTCACCGGCGGTGAAAATCACTTTATCTAATTTACCGCCTTTTGTTAAAAACGAACAGATTTTGTCCGTTTTAACACAGTTTGGCACCGTGGTGTCAAAAATCTCCATGATTCCCTTCCGTTTGCGTTCGGATTCTACAGTCCGCCATATCATGTCCTTCCGGCGGCACTGTTACATGGTGTTAAAAAACAATGCTCAATCGCTCAATGCTTCAGCTACGTTGGTCGTTGAAAATCGAAATTATCGAATGTACATCGCAACAGAGACAATGACGTGTTTCACGTGTGGTGCCTTCGGACATTTAAAAGGTGCTTGTCCGAAGTGTGTATCCGGTGGCACATCTAGACAGTCAGGAACAAATGCCGATCCTAGTGGCACATCTAGACGGACAGAACCAAATGTCGATCTTCGCAATGATAATGACGCGTCTGGGACGGCAGATCAGCCTTCACATTCGAGCGCGGAAATCGATAATTCACCGGCTGATGACGCGGGTTTTACTACCGTGTCCTCCAGGAGGAGTTATAAAAGAGGAAGCGGTAATGAGGACATACAGGCGAGCGTTTCGAAAAAGATAGCGCCGTCGAACGAACGTAATGTTTCTTTTTTAGAAACAGAAGCCCCTGCAGCTGGTCTTCTGCTGCAGAATAGGTTCAGTGTGTTTGCTGAAATGGAAGAAGACGTTTCCGTTCATTCCTCTCATGAACAAGGACCAAGCGCAATGCCCCAAGATGTTGTGGTAACCCCCCCGGTTACTGAAACTAAAGTCAAGAACCACAAACCTGCTCTCGTCCCGCGCCCTGCTGACGATGAAGTGTCTGAAGTAATGGAGGCAGAAGAAGTAGCAGCTCCAGAAGGAGAGTGCAAAGCCTCTGATATAAAAACGTCAATCCCTGTTACGGTTTTTAAAACTCCCGCTGTGGAAACAGCTGCACCTTTAGTAGAAGACGATATTCCCGTTATGAGAGCATCGGTTTCGGTGTGTGGGGAAAAAAATGAAGACCTTTCAGATTACGACTCAGATGGGGCCTCGTCGCTCGCCTCTAGTGCTAGTAGCGAGGTCTGGAATGACCCAGCAATAGCCAAGGAACTGGAGGGTGATGATGATTTATCACCCATGGAAATTCTAAAGTTTCTTCAGGACACCTTTCGAAAGAAAAAGGTTAAAATTATAACCTTCTTCCCGAACCTGTCTGGCTTTATAAACTCCTCAAGACGTCTCCTCCTTAAGGCTGAACAACTTGGTGTGACTGAGTCACAAGTATTTCGCCTGAGAAAGTGTGTATTGAAAGCTCGGAAAGAGCTACAAGCACACCCTAACTTCCCTGTACATGATAAATCTTCCCTACCTACACCATGACCTTCTCTGTTGTAACTTTAAATATAAATGGGGGACGTTCACCCCTGCGTAAAGCTCAGGTAAAGTTGCTTGTCGAGCAAAAACATTTCGATGTTGCTCTTTTGCAAGAGACAAGATGTAGCTCTTCGTGCATGAGCGAATGGACTCGCATCATGAAAGGACAGTGGTTCTTTAGTAGCTTGACCTGTCCTAGTGCTGGAGTGGCTATTTATTTAAATCCTTCTTTCTGTCCTGAAAATGTCACTTTTAAGGAGATTACTAAAGGGCATTTAGTCTCAGTTAATTTCTTTTATAATGGTTACAAACACACTTTAATAAATGTATATTCACCCAGCACGAGCACAGAAAGATTAGTTTTTTTCACACAGTTAGAAATGTCCCTCACACACCTTGATTTTGATGGTCTTGTTTGTCTGTGTGGGGACTTTAATTGCACACTGTATCCCACCCTTGATCGTAATGGAGAAGAGCCCCACCCATCAAGTACAACACCCTTAAAGAGAGCATTGTCCAAATTCTCCCTTATGGATGTATGGAGACTCCAGAACCCATCTGCACGGCAATACACGTGGTGCCGATGTGCAAATGGCCGGTTATCTCTTGCAAGGCTAGACAGATTTTACATAAATAATGACTCTCTAAATGTCATAGACCATGTTGACACCACCCCAAGTGGTTTTTCGGACCATCACATGGTTGTTCTTCATATACTCTCCCCGGCTCGAAATCGTGGCACTGCCCACTGGACCTTCAATGTGAGTCTTCTGCAAGATGATGCTTTTCCTGTCGCCTTCCGAGCCTTTTGGGAAGCCTTACTACTACGGAAGCCTTCCTACTCCTGCCTCACACAATGGTGGGACAATGCGAAAACCCATATTAGGACCTTTTGCCAGCAATATAGCTCCTTTTGTACAAGGAATGAATCTGCGCTGCAATCTCTAATTGCCAAAGAAATATTGTCTCTCCAGTCAAGCCTTCCAGCTCCCAGTGCCGAAAGGACCAGTTCTCTAATAGCAACGAAGAAAGCACTCCTTGCTCAACTCTGTGCAAAACAAGCCAGAGGGGCTCTAATAAGGCTACGAATGGAGAACTACAGCTCTATTGATACTCCTTCCAAGTTTTTCTTTGCTTTGGAAGCACGAAAAAAGAGAAACCAGCAAATAACTTCGCTGCAGGCACCAGGAGGCCGAACAACACACGATCCAAAAGACATTAGAAGCTTGACAAAACAATACTTCTCTGACTTGTATTGTGCCAGAGACACTAAAGAAGACATGATTCGTTCCTTAACCACTTCTTTGCCCACCTTGTCCGAACCTGCCTGTCAACAACTTGACAAGGAAGTGACTCTTGACGAACTTTTCACTGCTTTGCAAACTTTGCCCACAGGTAAAGCTTCTGGACTTGATGGAATCCCTGCAGAGTTCTACAAAACCTTCTGGGATTTGTTGGGACCTGAGTTGCTTGACCTCCTAGTTGATAGCCTACGATCAGGCTTGTTACCAATCAGCTGTCGCAGGGCTATACTTGCTCTCATACCTAAGAAAGGAGACCTCCAGCAACTTAAAAATTGGCGTCCCATTTCGCTCCTCTGCACGGACTACAAGTTTTTTTCAAAAGCTCTTGCCAACCGCCTCAAACCTTTGATTGGGGAGATTGTACACCCCGATCAATCCTATTGCATTCCTAAAAGGACAATACACGATAGCATTTTTATTGTACGTGACATGATCGACATTTGTATTGCTGAACACAGAAATGTTGGTCTGGTGTTTTTAGACCAAGAAAAAGCTTTCGACATGATTGATCACTCTTATCTCTTTGCTGTTTTACGGGGGTTTGGTTTTAAGGAAAATTTTATTTGTTATATCAAAATATTGTATAATAATATTTTTAGCTTGCTCAAAGTAAACAACATCTTAAGTCAGCCTTTCCCTGTTACCAGGGGTATTCGTCAAGGGTGCCCCCTGTCTGGCCTTCTATACTCCTTATCAATTGAACCTTTACTACATCGTTTACGCACACGGCTACAAGGGTTTTATCCTCTGCCGTTGGAAAATCCCGTAAAGACCATTGCTTATGCGGATGACCTCTGCGCAATTGTGTACTCCGATGACGATGTTCGCGCTCTGGTTGAGTCTGTCGAGGAATTCAGCCTGGCAAGCTCGACTAAAGTTAATTGGGAAAAGAGCAAAGCTTTTTACTTAGGTCCACAGAATGAAACTCCCCCTCCAACCCTACCAGGGCAGCTTGTATGGACCAATGAAGGAATACACTACCTCGGTGTCTTTCTTGGAACTCAAGATTTTATTTCAAAAAACTGGGAGTCGCTGATTACCAAAACCGAGCAGCGGTTGATAAAATGGAGGGGACTATTGAGGCAGCTTTCCTTCCGGGGTCGTACTCTGGTCATTAATAATCTCGCGGCATCAATGCTCTGGCATGTTTTCAAAGCACTGCAGGCCCCAGGTTTTATCCTTAAAAAACTTCAAAGCTTTTTTGTGGATTTTTTCTGGGGGGGAAAGCACTGGCTCCGGCCAGGAATACTAAGCCTGCCGATTGCAGAAGGTGGACAGGGGCTAATAGATGTGACGAGCAAAGTGATGGCTTTTCGCCTCCTCTCAGCACGAAGGCTTCTATACTCCGACGTCCCATGGAAAGCCTTTGCCCATTGCTTGCTTAGGCAAGCTGGGAAACTTGGCTATGGTGACGAGCTTTTTCTTCTTGACGCGAAGCACGTGGATATGACATCGGTCCCGTTGTTTTACCGAAGCATGCTGGAAGCGTGGCAGGCTGTTTCTTTTCGCCGTGACACCAGTGCTTACTCCCTTCAGATGTTCCTAAATGAACCAATATTTCTAAATTCTTTCTTTGATGGGGTCTGTAGTGACAGATCTTTTATGCAAAAGTTTATTGATGCCGGTGTTACCAGAGTAAAACACCTCAGGAACCCCTTTGTACATAGATGGAAGCCAGCTGCTGACATTGCCGTGGCCACCAGTGTGAGGTCCATCAGAGTCATTGGCAGAATTTTCTCTGTGATTTTACGGACCTTCAAGCAAACCGGGTTAAAATGGGACCCAGACATAGAAGATGCCCTCCATCGATCCCAATGTCCTTTCCCAAATCTTTTAATTTTATTTCAAAGTTTTAGGCTCTTTACCCAGATGGAGAAATCCTCAGTGTACAATCTATGTGTTCTCACTCTTTTTCCTGGCAAACCTGCAGAGCCACAAGCTCATTGGCGAGCGCTGCTTCAAGCTAACCATTTCACAACAATAAACTGGCAGGTGATGTACAAAGAACCTACTGTCAAGCGCTCGGGTGATCTACAATGGCGGTTAGCGCACAACATCCTGCCTTGCAACATCCTGTCCCACCGTATATGTCCTGAAAACTCAGAATTGTGCCCCTTTTGCGACACCCCAGAGACCATTTTTCACATTTTTATTGAATGTTCAAGGTTGGCCTCGGTTTTTAAAATCCTGTCACGTGTGATCCGGGGGCTCGGTTTGACTTTTACACATTGTGTTTTCATATTTGGTTTTAATGTCTTGTATCAATGTAAAAATGAATGTCTTTTAGCAAACTTTCTATGTTCTGAGGCAAAACTTGCCATTTATTTATCGAGGAAACGTAAACTGCAGAACATTGACGTTTTAGCTGATGACGTTTTAACTGTTTTTAAAGCATTGGTTACATCGCGTGTTCTTTTTGAGTTTGAAACTCAAGATCCTGCTTTATTTAAAAACCGGTGGTGTGCGAAACAATCCTTATGTGGTATGGTTGGTGGTGTTCTAACAATCAATTTATAAATCCAAAGTATTGCTTCTTTGTTACCCCTTCCTTTCCTGGTTATTTCTTTTGATGCCTGTACAAACGTCCTTCACCATGTAAAACTTGTTTTCCTTGTAATAAAGGGGAAGAAAAGTCAAAAGTCTCTCTCTCTCTCTCTCTCTCTCTCTCTCTCTCTCCTCCCACTTTGCACAGCTGCCGCTCGCTTAGCACGCACATGCGATTGCCAGGTCTGTTGCTCAGTCACTGGCGGTACCTGCTGTGTCTCGTGTTGCTTTTTCCTTTCTTCCTACCTTTTTTTGGTCCTTTCTGCTGTCCGAGTGTCGGTGTCCCTTTCTATCGTCTTGTCTACTGAGCGAGAGAGGGAGAGACAGCGCGGTTAAAGTTATCCGCTTTAGGTGGTTAACGGGATTTATTTATTTATTTCCCAGTTATTGTTGTTGTTGTTTTTTTTCATTTATTTCGGCTTTATAAACCTTTGTACCATTTATTGGTTATTTTTTTCGTTTAGTTACTTCAAATGGCTAGCAAGAATAGTCGAAGTAATGCCGGTCGTGACGCCGATGAGGGGTTAACAGATGAACACGGCATGTGTTTTGTCCCACCGGAAGATGTCTCGCTGGAGGAGACGCTCCTCGCAATCGGAGAATTGATCGGTTGTGAGAACATACGGGCAGCGTCCCGAATGCACCACAAGGTGGTTGTTTTCGTTTCACGTGTCCGTTTCGCGCGCTTCGTCGTGCAGAACGGACTCACCTTGGGTAATGACCAGTTTGTTCCGGTTTCGCCATGGAACACTCCGGCCTCGAAGGTAATACTATCAAACGTTCTACCAACGCTGTCTAATGAGGAAATTCTTCAGAAGCTCGGTCAGTACGGTACTGTGGTGTCGAGAATTATCCAAGCCTCCATTCGCACCACAGACGGGAAGCTGAAGCATATCGAAACGTTTAGACGGTTTTGTTATGTTGTTTTGAAGGATGGTTTGACGCAATTGAATGTCTCTCTCGTTTTTAAGTCGTCAAAACGTGAGCACAGGATTTTTGCGACAACGGAGAGGTTGATTTGTTACGGGTGTGGTGTACATGGACACACTCGGCAGTATTGTCCTGATGGGGAGAAAACGTATGCCACAGCAGCCGGACCAGCTCCCCCCGTGACCATTACGGAGGATTCTGTAGATGATTCGCCTTCAGTGCGGGAATCTACGTCGGACCATCAAGGTACGGCTAAGAGTGGTGCTGATGAGACCCATATGGATGTGCTTCCTGTAAGCGATGAGTCATCCAGTACAGCTGGCCATCGTGCAACCGATGAGTCAGCAAATGTAAGGGAGAAGCCTCTACCTGTAGAGGGAATGATTTGTGAGGAGCAGCAGATTGTAGATGCGGCGTTTCAGAAAAATTTGAAACGGTCACTTGTAAGTGCGAGGAATGAGGACAAAGGTGTTAAAGTGTTGGTGGTGCAGACAGGAAGCAGTTTAAACGATTCAGACAGTCCTTCATATGAAGATCAGCAAGGTGGTGAAACTATGGCTGACATGATACCACCTGCTCAGGATGAAGGGGAACTTTTTCCTGAAGGTTGTAAATCAACCTGCGAAACCGAACAGCCTACTGATGACCATATCAATTCTAATGGGGAATGCAAAATACCCATTACTACTAATAACGACTCCTCCCCCCCCCCCATTGCAATGATGCATGAGGATAAAGAGGATGAAGACCCTAAGGTAGATGGGGATGGAACAGGTGTTTCTGTACAGGTTCAGGAGGAACTCGTTACTAGCGTCACAGAGGGAATTCTAACTACAGAGACACTGATTGGCCATGAGGAACCAGTGGCAATGGTTGACAGCCCTCCCCCCCCCCCCCCCCCTCAGGAGGAAGAGCAGCCTTTGGAGATCTCAAAAGAAAATATTGTCAGATTTTTGAAGGAAACTTTCAGACAAAGGCATGTACGAATTAAGGATCATTTTCCTAATATCCAGGCCTTCCTTGCAGCCGCAAAACCTTTGCTGCAAAGGAGTGAGCATGTGGAAATCTCCGAACCTGACTTTCAGCGGCTGAGGAAATCCATCACGAAGGCAAACAAGGAATTAATTGAGGAAGAGGACTTCACGCCCCAGAAGAATCAACCATGGAACTAAATGTTGTATCCTTAAATATAAATGGGGGTCGTGCCCCCTTACGGAGGGTGCAAACCATTCAAGCGGTTGGAAAAGAAAAGGCTGACATTATTCTCTTACAAGAGACCCACGCTACTAGTGCTCAAGTAGCCGATTGGGGGAAACTTTTTAAAGGGCAATGGTGGCTAAGTGGGTTCCCTACACCTCGGGCCGGTGTTGCCATTTGCCTAAGTCACAAGATTTGTGCTCAACAGGTTTCATTTAAAGAAATCTATAAAGGGCATTTGAGATCTCCGTAGATTTTCTTTATAATACCCAAAAGATTATCGTAGTGAATGTTTATGCACCGTGTGACCCAATGGAGAGGAAAATTTTCTTTTCCACTCTGCGGGATTTTGTAAAAACTCTGGACCCAACAGCCTTTATCTGTATCGTGGGAGATTTTAATTGCACAATTTGTCCGTCGATTGATAGGAATGGTCATGAGCCTCATGTTGCCTCTACGAAAGCTCTAGAGGACACCATCAACATCTTTCGGTTTAAGGATGTGTGGAGATCACAACACCCACTCTCACGCTGTTATACATGGTGTAGATGCAATGATGGTATTATGTCAATGGCAAGGCTGGACAGATTCTATGTGAACAAGCCAATGTTGAATGTGGTGTCTGTCTCCAAAATTTTACCAACTGGATTCACAGACCACAGTTTAATCTCAATGTCCTTTAAGTTACCCTTTCCACCCGGTGGTAGTGCTTACTGGTCTTTGAATACTCGTCTCTTACATGACAAGGAATTTAATGAGGCCTTTCACGTCGTGTGGGAGAAAATTCGCTCCTCCAGACCTGAGTATGATAGTCTCCGGCTGTGGTGGGACATTGCAAAATCCCAAATTAAGAATTTCTGTCAACAATATAGTGCATACACCACCAAAATCCAATCAATATCAATCGATCAGTTAAAATCTGAAATTATATCGTTAGAACAGAATGTTGACGAGGTTGGGAGAGGTGCACGTGACCAACTAATATGGGCAAAGAAAGCAGTGCTGGAGGAAGCGGTACGGCAACGGGCGATGGGTGCCTTGGTCCGAATGCGAATGAGCTATTTAACTCTGGACATGCCAAACAAAGAGTTCTTTAAGTTAGAGTCTTCCCTCAAAAGGTCACAACAAATTCATACTTTACTCACTCCCAATGGGTCGCTGGTGACCTCCCAGCAGGCGATCAGGTGTACTCTGAAAGGGTTCTATTCTAACTTGTACTCTCCTCAGAACGTGGACAATGAGGTGATACGAGAGTTAACTGCTGGGCTTCCGAGTGTCGAGGAGGATGAGCAATGCATGCTCGATTCCCCAATTTCGGCTGATGAACTTGAAGCAGCTGTGCGGAGCCTGAAAGATGGGAAAGCTTCTGGAATAGATGGCCTGCCCACAGAATTCTACAAGACCTTCTGGGCCCTTGTGGGACCTGACTTACTCGATGTACTCGATGAAAGCATACGTGTCAGAGAACTTCCAATGTCTTGTCGACGAGCAGTCGTTTGTTTGCTACCAAAAGCTGGGAATCTTCAACTGGTTGATAACTGGCGACCTGTCTCCTTATTGTATGTTGATTACAAGATTTTCTCTAAAGTACTTGCTAATTGTATGAAGACTGTGATCAGTTCAGTTATACACCCGGACCAGACCTACTGTGTGCCTGGAAAATCTATTTATGATAATATTTTTCTGGTAAGAGATATTATTTCATGCAATAATTTCCTGCGTGACGATTTTGGATTGCTGTTTCTTGATCAAACTAAGGCCTTCGATCGTGTTGACCACAAGTACCTTTTTTCTGTCCTGAAAGGAATGGGGTTTGGTGAAACTTTCACCTCTTATGTGAAACTCCTGTATACTAATACTCAATGTATGATGAAGATCAACAATAGGTTATGCTCTCCCTTTCCTTTCCAACGGGGTATTCGCCAAGGTTGCCCCCTCTCTGGGTTTTTATATATAGTCGCCCTTGAACCACTCCTTCGGTCTATTAGACAGCAAATACCTCAGGGAATGAGAAGCATAGAAGGAGCAGAATTTGTGCAGACGGCTTATGCTGATGATGTCTGTGTTTTGATTAGAAGCTCCAATGATGTCTCTGCTTTACAACGTTGTATGTGAGATTTCTCTGCAGCCTCTTCCGGTGGGATCAATTGGAATAAAAGTACAGCATTATGGTGTGGCAAAGGCAATCTCTCTTGTATATCACCACCCTCACTCCCACACAACCTGGTCTGGAGAACGGACGGGGTTAAATATCTTGGAGTGCATATCGGTAATTGTGAAACAGAAATGAAAAATTGGGAAGGAGTGTTGGAACAAATTATGCACAGATTGAAAGCATGGGAAGGACTGCTGAAGTCCATCTCCTATCGAGGCCGTACCCTTGTCATAAACAATCTGGTTGCAACAAAATTATGGCACAGAATTATTGCTTTACAGCCATCAAACCAACTAATTATGGCTACTCAGCAAATGCTAGTAAACTTCTTTTGGAGTGGCTACCATTGGCTGCGGCCTGAGATATTGTACTACCCCCGGAAGGAAGGTGGCCAGGGCATTGTTGATATCTCTGGTCGGGTTGTGGCCTTTCGGCTGCAGTCTCTGCAGAGACTACTGTTCGCTGAACAGCTGCCCTGGCGGCCCTTTGCATTTTTTCTGTTACAACAGGCTGGTAGACTGAGATATGATCGGCAGCTTCTTTTGATAGACCTCGAGCATATAAATTTTGCCTCTCTTCCGAGATTCTATCAGAGTTTATTGGACACTTGGAAAAGGTTTGACGTCCACCGCTTCCTTGAGGGCTATAATTGTCGAATGTTCCTTCAAGAACCCCTTTTCTTCAATAACTTTTTTTCCTGGTATCCCTCATAGCCATGCCCTGATTAAAAAATTTATCCAAGGAGGGATTAACAAAGTATGTGATCTGAGAGATTCATCTGGAGTTAAGTGGAAACCTGCTGGTTTGGTGGCAACCTCAGTTGGATCTCGGTCTGTCCGACTTGTAGACCAAGTTGTAGGTATAGTCATTAGAAAATTTAGACAGCTAAACATCGGCTGGGAAGGTGTTGGTAACATTGAGGACTTTCGGTTAGGTTTCCCTGAAATCAAAGTGCTCCTTTTGTCTTCTCTTCAGCCGGAGATTGAACATACCCCCCCTTTTCATCTTGGAACTAAGATTGGAATCCGTGATCTCTCTCGACAAAATAAGAATGTACCCCTCTCTGGGAGAACACGAGTAGCTTTGTGGTCAGAGCGGTTAGGGTCGGGGTCTCCGTCTACCCCCCTTTGGCCTCACATGTACACCTTACCAATACATGGTGTGTTAGCGGACATACAATGGAGGTTAGCACACTGGGCGCTTCCCTCCAATATTTTTGTCCACCGTATTAACAGCTCACTGCCGGAAACTTGTCCTTTCTGTGATCAGAAGGAGGATTTGTTTCATGCTTATGTACAGTGTCGTAGACTGACATCGCTTTTCTTGTTCGTTGAATATCTTTTTCACCAACTGTCCTACCCTTTCAATATGCATATGTTTATATTTGGTGTGTCTTTTAGGCTCACATGTAGAGATGTGGGTGTTCTTCTCAATTTTTTGGTTGCTGTTGCAAAATATGCGATATATAAATCTCGGAAAATTAAAATAGATAACGGCTATGGCTCTGATGCTATTTCTATTTTTAAAGGGTTTGTCTCAACACGACTCAAGCTAGAATTTGATTTCTTTGTCAGTAATGGAAACGTCCAACTTTTTGAGAGAAAGTGGTGTATTGGCAATGTTCTGTGCTCAGTCAATGATTCAAAAGTGGTAATTACTTTATAATTCCTGATTGTTTTGACTTTTTTTCTTTGGAACTGATTGCTTGCATATATGTTTCTTCCTGTGTCCTTGAATACATTTCTCTCTCTTTCTCTTAGGTTTTCGCTTAATTTGCTCTTGATGTATTTATAGCTCTTGCGTGAGCGTTTCCTTTAAAATTGGTTGTGGTTTTGTTTGTGTCTTCCCCTTTGGTTTGTAAAATATATATTTTTGTATATTTGCTGGTTTTCTTTTAAATACCCCTTTGCTCTTTTTGTGGTGTCTTCATGATCCTTATGCAATTTCTTTAAACTGGTTGCTGTGTTTTTTTTTTACAACTGCTTTGTGAAATGTGTTTTTTTACAACTGCTTGTAAAATGGCTTTACATTGTTTATAATAAAAGGACACAAAAGTCAA
The DNA here is from genome assembly GCF_964187855.1 of Myxine glutinosa. Taxonomy (NCBI): domain Eukaryota; kingdom Metazoa; phylum Chordata; class Myxini; order Myxiniformes; family Myxinidae; genus Myxine; species Myxine glutinosa. Next base: position 66,688,391 of record NC_136270.1, on the reverse strand, counting down.
GTCTCTCTCTCTCTCTCTCTCTCTCTCTCTCTCTCTCTCTGTCTGTCTCTCTGTCTCTCTGTCTCGCCCCTGCCGGCTGTTGCGATTTGGGTGTGGCGTCATGGCGGCTGTGAGCAACTGCTCTGTGTTGTTGTGAGTCCTTTGTGTGTTTTTTTCCTCTCCTGCCCTACCCCTCCCTCTCCTTTTCCATCCTGTGTCCTTTGGCGTTTTGTTTTCATGCTTTCTGTACCTTTGTCTGAGAGAGACAGAGACAGAGACAGACAGACAGAGAGACAGAGAGAGAGAGAGAGAGAGAGAGAGAGAGAACGAACGAACAGTCAGGTGTTGAGAGGGTCCGAAGCCGGCGGTCTGGCATGGCCGCTGGGGGGAGGTCTTTTCTCCACTTTGTGGCTGTGTTTAATGGCTTTAGGCTATAGCTGATCTGTTTGTTGGTGTTCGACAAACATTGGGTTTTCTCGGTTCTCGGTTACGAACGTGTCTTTGGTCGAGTTAGAATGGCGGACGAACGTTTCCGCATTGATACGTACGAATCGCTAACTCGTAAACACGGGCTAGTTTGTGTTTCTCCCAACGAGGTGGAAATTAACGATGTGCTTTCCGCCATTGGAAACATCGTTGGTGCAGACAGTATTCGCGCTGCCTCTCGTATGAATAAGAAATTCGTCGTATTTTTGTCTGAGGAGTACATGGTGGCGAGTGTAGTTGAACAGCGTTTGTTCATTGAACCAAACACGTTCCTCTCTGTGTTCGCTTTACAAGCCCCGACGGTAAAGATTAACATTAGTAATATCCTGCCATTTATTAGAAACTAGGGCATGCCCGTACTATATATATATCTAAAATTATACCCCCCCCCCCCTCTATTTACATGAAATGGTTTGGTTCATGAAATGTTTTGGTTCATTCGCAACGCCAAAGCGAACGGCGAACGCTTTACATGAAATGGTTTGGTTCATGAAATGTTTTGGTCCATTCGCAACGCCAAAGCGAACGGCGAACGGCTTGCGAGTACAGTGACAATCCCCCCCCCCCCCTCTATTTACATGAAATGGTTTTAATTAGTTTTAAAACATAGTTTAACGCCAACATAGCGGCAACATAGTTTGCCAACGTGAAATAAATGAATACGCTCTCAAATGTGCCGTCCGAGGCAGAGTGTGTTCGCCACGTTCGGCACACGCGATAGCTCGCTGCTCTCTGATTGGTTGAATCGTTTTTTGGACATAGCTCGGTAAGTAATTGTCCGATTAATATGAAACCTTGAAAAGGCACATCCTCGGGTCCCCAGCAATATACCTGGCAAGTTTCAAGTATATCGGACCGGTAGTTGTCGAGAAACAGCGGCCGCATACACACACACAGAGATTACTGGAATTATAGATAGATGAGGATTTACATGAACAATTAAGCAAGTTCGGTAAGGTATCGAGGATTTCGATGGTGCCGATGCGAAATATTTGCGATCGATTCAAACATGTCATGTCCTTCAAGAGAGTGGTGTACATCATCCTGCCTGCACATGTAAAAACGCTCAATGTCGTGTTAAGTGTGAAAATCAACGGCTTTGAATACAAAATGTATACCTCCTCGGAGGCTATGACGTGTTTCGAGTGTGGGGCTTACGGGCATGTGAGGAGTGCCTGCCCCAATGCGGTTACACCGCAGGAAAGCGGAGGTTTGGTGAGGAGCGACTCCTCTTCACCTCACACCGACAGGGAGGAGGCGGATCGAGCGGTTAATCCACCCATCGCACCGACTGCGGTGAGCGAAGCGCCAGACCCGACCACCCCGACCGGGGGGGGGGGGGGGGGGGGGAAGTGATAGATTTAGAACGTGAGGTGACTAACCCCGCCCCCCCCACCTAAGGTGGGAATGAAAGTGGTTGAACCCTCTCCCATTTCGTCCACGTTACACGACAGTGCGGACGATACCATGGAAGTATCGGTAGCGGACACAAGGAAAAAAGGTCAGAAGCGTTCAAGTGATGAATCCTGTGATTCCAAAGAAAAACAAAATAAGATTCAGATCGTGTCAGACTCGCAGGACCTCCAGGGTGAGGCCTACACCGGAAAACTCCCTGGTGGTAATGGAGATGGTACCGGAAGTGTGTGTACGTGAGGAAGATTCGCTTGCACAACTTGCCGAGATTCTGTATGACCCGGAAAATAGTCGATCCTCTCAGGATGTGTTAAGTCCTTGTCCTGATAACCAAACTCGCGCAGACGAATTAGCAGCTGGATCTGCTAGTGAGGAAAAAATAGATAAAGGGGAAAGTCCTTACGACTGTGAGGATAACGTTAACCCTTCCCTGACAGATAAAAATGAAAGGGATGATGTGGTGGGGAACATACTCATAGCCACAGGGGATATGGTAAATTTGGAAGGGTCTGCAAAGAGTGCGGAGGTCCTTGACCCTGTAGAATTGCTGTTTCCAAAACTGAGTGTTCAACAAATAATAGGAAAAGGTGCAGATCAAGACGAAGCACTTGATTCTGATGAAACCTCTTCTACTCCACTCTTTAGTGCTTTAAGTGCTCAAGAGAGTGAGGAGGGTGATGACAACACCATCACCATGGTTTCTCAAGAAAAGGTTTTTAAGTTCCTTGATGAAACGTTCAGGAAAAGAAATGTAAAAATCAAAGACTACTTTCCGAATCTGCATGATTTTATTTCGACTGCAAAGAACATGATTCGTGAACCTTATCAGGTTAACATGTCAGAACCTCAATTCCAGAGGCTAAGAAAATGTGTAACTCGAGCGGGTAAGGAACTTCATGAATAGTTAACAGAATGGAGATAAAAGTAGCATCCTTAAACATCAACAGTGGTCGCAGTTGTGTGCGTCGCCTCCAGGTGTTTCAAAATTTTCAGAATGAAAAAATTGATGTGCTGATGTTACAAGAGACGCACGCAAATCAGTCTTCTGATGTTGAGTGGCGTAAAATCTTTAAAGGTTGTCACTTTTTCTCCAGTGCTTTCGTTGATGCCAAGGCTGGTGTGGCAGTCATGTTACATCCTAGACTCCAGCCGCTGGAGATCAGAGGTAGGGAAATTTGCAAGGGCCATTTACTATCTGTGGGGTTTGTCAGTGCTAACCAAAAGATTTGCACGACTAATGTATATTGCCCGAGTGCTAACTCTGCAAGAAGTGCTTTTCTTCACAAGTTAGTGTGTTTTTAAAGCACTATTGACCTGTCCATGTTGGTTTGTTTGGGGGGAGACTACAACTGTACCCTCAACCCACAACTTGATAGAAACACTCCTGAGCCTCATCCACCGAGTGCAAGGCCTTTGGCACAGCTCATTAAAAAATTGCAACTTGTGGATGTGTGGCGGGTACAGAACCCTAACATCCGGCAGCACACGTGGGTTTGTGCCGCAAGAAATCTTTTGACAATGGCTCGTTTGGATAGAATTTATGTTAACCATGATAAGGTAAATCTTGTCAAGAATTCTTATATAAGGCCATCTGGTTTTTCTGATCATCACATGGTCGTTGTTGTATGTGGCTTACCTCATCACGTTTGTAGAAGTGCATATTGGACTTTCAATGTCAAACTTTTACAAAGTGAGCATTTCAAAGAAGCATTCAGAATGGTATAGAAGGAATGTGAAATGCAAAAGTTTTCCTACCGAAATTTAAGGCAATGGTGGGATTGCACAAAATCCCAAATTAAGTGTTTTTGCCAGCAATACTGTCGTTATAATACACGTAACACACTCGGTGTGATATCTGCCTTAAAAAACGATATACTTTATTGTGAGCAGAAATCTGGAATGTCCAACGAAAATGTCCAGCAGTTGTCAGAGAAAAGAACACTACTGAAATAGTGAAAGAGCGTGCATCTGGTGCTTTCGTCCGACTGCGAATGGACAATATCCAACTTGACAAACCAAACAAAGACTTTTTCAATTTGGAAAAGACAGCCAAGATCCCTCAACAAATTCACGCTTTGCGCTCTTCTGCCGGTGCGCTTCTGTCTTCTCAAAGTGACATCAAGAATGAATTACGAAACTTTTATTCAAAGCTGTTTGCCTTGAGAACGGTGAACCAGGAAAACAGAAACGGGATGTTTGAACTGCTCCCATCTCTGTCTGAAGACCAGCAACAACAACTGGAGCCTGGCATCTCTCTCGGAGAACTTACTGCTGCTCTTAAAGGAATCCAAGATGGGAAAGCCCCTGGACTTGACGGCCTCCCAGTTGAATTTTACAAGGCCTTTTGGGACATTCTAGGCCCTACTCTACTTGACATCTTTCATGATAGCCTTGGACAAGGTGAATTGCCATTAAGTTGCCGGAGGTCAGTTTTGTGTCTCCTTCCAAAAAAAGGGAACTTGCAAGACGTCACAAATTGGCGGCCCGTGTCACTCCTAAATACGGATTATAAAATATTGTCGAAGGCGCTCGCGATACGTCTAAAGGAAGTTATCCCCCTTTTGATTGATATTGATCAGTCTTATTGTGTTCCTGAGCGTTCTATTTACGATAACATTTTTTTGGTGAATGACTTGATCAGTGTCGGTCGTACTACATCTCATAGTTTTGGTTTGGTTCTTTTAGATAAAAAAAAAGCTTTTGACAGTGTTGACCATTCTTTTTTGTTTGCTGTACTAAGGAGAGCTGGTTTTGGACAAAATTTTGTTTCCTATGTTAAGTTGTTGTATGAAAATGCATCCTGTCTGTTGAAGGTAAACAACAGCTTATGTCGCCCTTTTCCCTTTCAGCGAGGCATCCGTCAGGGCTGCCCGCTTTCAGGTATGCTCTACAGTCTCTCAGTCGAACCTTTACTAGCTTTGCTCCGCAACTCAGTGGAAGGAGTCTCCTTAACAAAAAACTTTGGAGGGTTTCTTGGAAAGAATTAAGCAGAAACTGGCTAGATGGAAACGGTTGCACCACCTTCTATCGCTTAAGGCAAGGGTGACAATAATAAATAACCTGGTGGTTCCATTTATTTGGCATAAAGTTATCCCCCTCCAACCTCCGAGATACTTGGTCACAGGCATTCAGAGGGTTCTAACTCAGTTTTTCTGGGGAGGCCACCATTGGCTTGGACCAGACATGGTGTGCAGACCCCGAAATGCAGGTGGCCAAAGCTTGATATATGTTCCGAGTCGGATAATGGCTTTCCGCATGTTGACGATAAAGCGTTTATTGTATGGTGAGTGTGTCCCATGGCGGCCTCTCACAAATGCTTGGTTGCAGGAAGCAGATGGGTTGAAGTATGACCGAGAGCTCTTCCTCATGGACCTGCAGCATGTCAACACGACTCTGCTCCCCCAGTTTCATCAGAGCCTTCTGAATGCCTGGCAAGTCCTTGGAATACAACGATTAGAGGTGTCCTACGATGCCAAAATATATATGCATGAGCCATTGGTTCTGAATCCTTTATTCCCTGAAATTTCAACCTCCAGGTCATTTATGCATTGCTTCACCTGTAATGGAATAAACAGAGTGCGAGACCTGATGAAGCCTTCCCTAAATGGATGGTTATCCACTGGTTCTCTCACATCAAAAGTGGGAGTTTGGTCATCTAGAATGGTGGACAAAGTTTAGAGAGTTGTGATTAAAACTTTCAGGGAATTAAATATCGGGTGGACTGGGGCAGATGAAGTGGTGAACTCTCGTCTCTATTTCCCCGAGCTCCAAATCACCTCAAAAAAACAACAGTGTGTCTTCTCAAAGTCAGATGGTTGCGGTGTGTTTCATGTGATGGGGAAAAAAGTTATTTATGGGATATGCCAAGAGGTGCTTATACCGGGTTTCACAAAACCTTTAAAAAATCGGTGGGAGGAGATCATTCCGGCTAGTTCAATCCTATCTCCAGTGTGGAAAGAGATGTATAGGTCTCCAACTTTAGGTCGAACCGGAGACTTAAATTGGAGATTAGTTCATCATAGGCCGGCAGCCCAGAGCATTTTGGTCAAACGAACAAGGTACCAATATCCGAGTACAGAAACATTTATTGTGTAACCTAACATATTCAGATATGGATGTCTGCCGGGGACCCCCTGCTGCGTGGGGCCCCTGGGGCCCAAAGAGGGGGGCCAAATAATGGGCTGGATCAAACATTGGGGGTACCACATGAAACCAAGTGGAAATCAACAGGTACATCTCACAGAGCACAGAGTGACCACTGCAAGAGACCCCCTAAAAAGGGTCCACAAATTTGGGATGGATTAAACATTGGAGCTACCACATAATATACAACCAAGTTAAAATGATCAATTACAATCTACTATTAAGTACAATATATCTATCGATTGTCTGCCACATAAGGCCCGCCAGATCCCCTCCCCCCCCAAAAAGGGTCCCAAAATTTGGGCTAGATTAAACATACCACGTGAAATCTATTTTACATGACATCCAACAGAATTTACAATACTAGGGCATGCCCGTACTATATATATGCCCGTACTATATATCTATCTAAAATTATATCCCCCCCCTCTATTTACATGAAATGGTTTGGTCCATTCGCAACGCCAAAGCGAACGGCGAACGGCTTGCGAGTACAGTGACAATCCCCCCCCTCTATTTACATGAAATGGTTTCGTCCATTCGCAACGACCACAGAACCCCCCCCTCTATTTACATGGAATGGTTTGGTCCATTCGCAACGCCGGCACACGCGATCGTTCGCTGCTCTCTGATTGGTTGAATCGTTTTTTGGACATAGCTCGGTAAGTAATTGTCCGATTAATATGAAACCTTGAAAAGGCACATCCTCGGGTCCCCAGCAATATACCTGGCAAGTTAAAAGTATATCGGACCCGTGGTTGTCGAGAAACAGCGGTCACAGACGTACAAACGTACAAACGTACAGACAGAGATTACTGGAATTATAGATAGATATATGCTTAATGCATCCAATGAGTAGATCACTATCAGAAAATCCTTATGATTCTTGAGAGGGTTAGATCTCTGTTTCACTTTCCGAGTCATCACTCCAAGCATTTTCGGAATTTGAATCATCGTCAGACACATTAACAATATCTTGTTGGTCACTCTCGAGATCCTCTGTACTGTCCTCCTCTTGTTCCCCTTCCTGGAAAAGATAATCTGGCAGGGCAGGTCCCAAGAACCAGTCTGGGGTATAGCACCCGTTCTTTTCCTTCCATCTGTAGTTCACAGGATCCAAACCATGTCCTGGATGTGCCGAGTCAGCATTTCCCCAAAGGATGCTAATGAAGTGTGCCCGTTGCAATTTGTTGTGTACAGTCTTTGCACAAGGTGGAAGAAGTGCGCAGTCAACCTTCTTCACATTTGACATCGGGTTTTCCTGAAACAAGATATGTGTGGATTCAAATTTAGTTATCCACAATCAATTTCAATTCATGCTGAACTATTTGTATTCAAGATGCCCTTTCGTTTTTCAAAGTCAGTGTTTCCTCAAGTCACCACTTGGATAACACTTAGCTATTTTCTGAAAATTTACTCTCTTCAAAAAGCTCCCTTTGTGGGCATATCTGCTGTCGGGTGCATAGAAAGAAGATTTCACCATAATGCTAAAATATAGCCCCAGAATAAATTAGTGATGAAATAATATACTAGTTTAGTTTTCTGAAGTTATGTCGATTCATTCCCCTTCCCTCAATGAAATTATTTCTTGGTGAAAGACTACTTAAACAATAGAAATAGCATAGGTATACTAGTACCTTATCCATTTTCCCAGTCATCTGACACAGTTTTACGTGTCTGGCCTCATTGACATCCTTCACGTCACCCTTCATGCCATACAAGGAACAGACAAACTCTTCTGCTCTACTCTGGTCTGGTTGATCTTCAGAAGCTAGTCTGCCGAAGAACTGGATGAGTGTTCCTTCTATGTCTTTCTCAAGAACTTCTAGAGGCTTATTTTTACCCTTCCTGTAGAATGCAGTGGTGAAGTCAGAGCCGGTAAATGCATGAAGACCTGGCATGGCTGCAGCTAGTCCCTTCTGCTTTGACTCCAGGGTGGTGGCAATGCTGCTGACATCAATATGTAGACAACTATTCTTCGATCCACAATCCATAATAATGCGATTGTATGCCGTAGGTCTGTGACTTGTCAGGTGCCTTCCTATCATTCCTAGGATAATAACTAAGACATCAGTATCGGAGGCTCTGATCACTGCATTTCCAGTAACGCTGGATGCATGGAATGCAAGGAGTGTGTCAGCTTCCTCATGACTACCCTGGAGATGGGCTGGGTGTGCAACAGACATCTTCAAATCAAGCTGATTGAATGTGAGGTGAATACAGTTGCCACCATGGGACACAATAAGCGTCTTGTTTGCTAGGATGGGACCATAATGATCTTCTTGCCATTCCTTTAGGAGAAATATCGCCAACTGATCCTTGAAGATCCCGTTTTGGAGTAACTTCTGACATTGCATTGCCAAGCTGCTGTCTAAATGTATCTACACGCTTCTGTCTACACACACACACACACACACACTACACACATCTACACACTGTCTAAATGTGACTTCGTCATAGAGGTGACTGATCACACTGCCTTGGCCAAGGTTACACAAGAGGCTCCATTGTTTATTGAGATTCCCAATGTGTGTAGATGCGATCAGTAATTGATTCAGGGCATTAAGCAAGCTCATGGTAACTGGCCTTCAGAAAGTGAAGGTGGCAGGGTGCAGTGTTTTTCTTATTTAACATTGTACTTTACTGATAACAGCTGATAGGAGTCTGAATGAAACTGGTGTTTAGAATTCAGAATTTTTGGCTAATGGGAGTTTCATGTATTGCTAACCTATGAGACTTGATGACACATAAATGGTATTGGGACCTCCATCCACTCTCCAAATTATCATGAACCTATGAGAAAACCTGTAGTATAGTGTAACTTGCAAAGCTGATAATACCACCCTGTCTTGGTTCATATTGTTTAGTCTTGTTGTTTGTTACAAAATGGCTGCTGTTGAGTTTCAGTCACAAGCAGAATAAAAGAGTGTTGTGTTCCTGGAATATTTTGTCTAAGACTGGTTAAACAACCTATGTCGATCAGGTAGCCTAATTGTGCAAAAGTGCACATGCCTAGCTGAGCATAGCCTAGCCTAGGCCTATATTATATAGTAGACCTGCTTTCATTATCTGATCAGATACATTTAGTCACAAGAAACAGTTCCATGCCATTTCCATGACTTTTTAACAGTAGGCCTAATCTATTATGCCATTATTCTATTTTACATATAAGCTCATAAGCCTCAATTTACTTACATTCATCTCGAAGAAGATCCTTCTATCTTTAACAACAAGATATGACCTTGACCATTGTTGACTCTCAAAGCAGACGTTAAAAGCTCTGCTGCCACCTATGTTTCATTACACATGCTGTGGCGCCCTCTTTGGAAGTGCAGACTCAGATTGTCTGGTACTCTCTATGCAGAGGAAAATTTGTCTGGTAGTGGTCATTCTGTACTCTGTAAGATGTACCTGTTTATTTAAACTTACTTGCAATTATACCATACCATAGTGTCCACGGGGTCAACATTTGGGGGTGTCTGGCAGGCCTTATGCAGCAGACAATCTGTCTGGCAATGGTTTTTTAAACTTAGTACAGTGTAATTGTTAATTTTAACTTGGTTTCATGTGGTACCTCCCATGTTTAATCCAGCCCACATTTTGGGACCCTTTGCAGAGGGTCTGGGGGGGCCTATGCAGAGGCAAATTTGTCTGGCGGTGGTCACTCTGTGCTCTGTGAGATGTACCTGTTGATTTCCACTTGGTTTCATGTGGTACCCCCAATGTTTGATCCAGCCCATTATTTGGCCCCGTCTTTGGGCCCCAGGGGCCCCACGCAGCAGGGGGTCCCCGGCAGACATCCATATCTGAATATGTTAGGTTACACAATAAATGTTTCTGTACTCGGATATTGGTACCTTGTTCGTTTGACCAAAATGCTCTGGGCTGCCGGCATATCAGGCCCTGGTCACCAAATACTTACTTAATAAGTTTCATCCCTCTGTACAGAATGTTTGTCCTTTTTGTGAAGAGGCTGAAAATGTGACTCATGCTTTCGTGAAATGTAAGATATTGGTTCCCCTTTTTTGTTTCCTCCAACAGTTATTTTATAAATTTAAGTTTGTTTTTTCTGTTGCAATTTTTGTGTATGGCATTGAAAGGAGCACCAAGAGCAAGACAGCGGTCCCTTGCTTGAATTTTCTGTGCGGAATTGCTAAACTTGCAATTTATAAAACGAGGAAGATCAAATTGAGTGGCAGAGATGAAAATGTGCTCTTTTGCTTTAAAGGAATAGTGTCGGCCCGGATAAGTTTCGGCAGTGTGAATGACGATTTATTTTACAGATGAGGTGTTGGTTTTGTTTCTGTAAATTTTACTTATGCTCAATGTCCACATATACATGTATATACATCCTTTTTGCTTGTACAACGTTATTTTCTTGTAAAAAATTTTGCGGTGTTTTTCCGTGTGTGTTTTGATACTTTTATAATAAAAGCACATAAAAGTCTCTCTCTCTCTCTCTCTCTCTCTCTCTCTCCCCCTCTCTCTCTCTCTCTCTCTCTCTCTCTCTCTCTCCCTCCACCTCTCTCACACGCACATACACACACACACACACACACACACACACACACAGACTCACACATACCAATTACAATAGCCGATGCCCTTTGGTCGAGGCTAAATATTCTAATTACTAAACAAAGAAAAACATGAAATGTAATTGACAAATACTATATTAATGTCTATAAATTCTTAACGATGTGAATTGTTCAAACACCTTCAATAATTTTATTAATACTTAAGATGGGAGGTGGATTCCCAGGGACCAGTGAAAGATTGGTGAGCTCTCTATTCTATACAAGCTTATATATGACCTTGTTCCTCCAACCACCCCAGGTGCCAGGAATTCTTCTATAGTCCTGCCCTGCTCACCCTATTATCCTCACCTGTTCACCTCACCCTCCTCTATATATTTATATAAGCTTTCTTATTATATGTGTGTGTATATATATATATATATATATATATATATATATATATATATATATATATATATATACATACATACACATACATACAGACTTGGCATTTAATATGGAATATTATTTTGGTGGGGATGAACTTACTTTTCAAGATGACTTAGAACCAAAAGTTCATTGGAATTATGTTGAAATTACTCTAGATTTTGTTAATGTGACCTTTAAAAGAAACAAAAACCACATTTGACATTTCAAAGCAAATAAATTGATCCTTGAAAGTGATGTAAACTGATATCGAACTCAATTCACTGACAGTACTGTGTTAAACTTCTGTACGTTTTCCAGAAGTATCTCAATTTTGCACATTAGCCAAAAATGTTTTCAACAAAAGCAAAATTATGACTGGGATTACGGACAGTAAAATTACAGTTCAGTACTTCGTGTAACCTCCACGAGCATTCAGGAGAGCACGTACACGTCGAGGCATGCTGTTCACGAGATTTGCCAAGGTTTGGACAGGAATCGCTTGCCATGCAGTGACAATAGTCTGCTGCAATTCATGCACAGAGGTAGGCTGCTGGTCCAAGTTGTCAATTTGACGCGTTAATTCTGCCCACAAGTTCTCTATCGGATTCATATCCGGGGACATGGCAGGCCACTCCATATGCTCTACACCACGGTCAGCAAGAAAGTGTTGGATCATACGAGCACGATGAGGCCGTGCATTGTCATCTTGGAAGACAAAGTTTCCTCGAAAGGCTGCACGAGCAAATGGAAGCAATGTTTCTTCCAGAATGGCCCTGTGCTTGAACTGGTTCAGGTTTCCATTCAGAACAACCGGGTCAGTTTTGCCCCCTGCATGAAAAGCAGCCCAAACGGTCACCCGACCACCTCCAGCTTGGACTCTTGGCACTATACAATCTTCGTTGTGGGCTTCATGCACTCGTCTGCGCACTCGGACGCGGCCATCTTGACGATAGACCAGAAATCTAGACTCGTCACTGAAGGTCACGTGATTCCATTGTCCTCACTGTCATTGACGGTGCTCTCTGCCCCACTGCAATCGGCGCTGGCTGTGTTGTCTGGTCAGGCGTGGCTTTCTCAGGGGACGCCTGGCATGATAGCCTGCTTGAACCCGTCGTTGGTTGACTAGCCTTCTGAATACAGGCACATTTGTCAGTTGCTGCCACTCAGCCCGAAGCCGATTAGCTGACTTGGTACGGCCATTGCAGACTAACCGGTGCAGCTGGCGATCATCTCTCCTTGTGGTTCTGCGTGGACATCCTGGCCTCAGTATTGGAGTAGGGACACCCCTCTGAGCATTTCGTTTCAGGATCTTTGACACCTGACCTTGAGTGATGCCATACTGCCGAGCAATAGCACGCTGTTTCATGCCAGAATTTCGTAAAGCCACCACTCCATGACAAACAGCATTGTCAAGTTGACGGACCATCTCCAGAGGAAGCGGAAATAACTTTTGTAGACGTGCAGCCGTTGTTTTCCACTAATACAGAACGCAACAACCCTTATATACCCGATTGTGAAGCCAATCGTCAAATGTACCTCTCCTTACATTTTGTCACGCCACCTGTGATATAATCCTGTTATTGACTTCTTGCTGTGAAAGACAATCAGTGACATGGTTCTTTCAACAAAGACATCACCGAAGGGTAAAATAAACTCACCAGATTGATATACTGAGGTCAGAAAGTAAACCCAAGTCAATAAAAAAAAAAAAATTCCATATTAAATGCCAAGTCTGTATATATATATATATAATTATATATATATATATATATATTTAATCGGAATAAATTAAATAAGTAGCAGACATAGCGTCAAGACGGTTGATCTTTTATTTTCGACAAGCTTTTGACCAAACAGGCCTTCTCCATCTACAAGAACAGCAGGCATGCATACAAGACAGGCATGCATGATGTTGATATATTAACAAGAAATATGTCGTGCATAGCACGATACTTGCGAAATCCCTAAACTTTTTGGCCTATGATGACCTCAAAAATAATTGGTGGTTGAATTCAGTGACCTCGTATGCAAATCCTCTTCAAATTTCAAGTTAATCGGATGAAAATTGAGGATTTTAGAAATCTGGCCTATGTTGACCTTTTGGCCTACGTTGACCTCAAAAATAGTTGCTGGTTGAATTCAGTGGCCAGATATGCAAATCCTCTTAAAATGTCAAGTTAATTGGATTAAAATTGAGGATTTTTAGAAACTAGGCCTATGTTGACCTCAAAAATAGTTGGTGTTTGGATTCAGTGTCCAGATATGCGAATCCTCTTAAAATTTCAAGTCAATCGGATGAAAAGTGAAGAGTCCGAACTGAGAGTCCGCCTGAGCGAACCAAACAGCCGCGTGAGCCTCCCAGAAGGTAGGCAGTTTAAGCGTCACTGCCGTATCCATGTCGGTAGGTCACCAATGAAGGAAGTGCGCTCCAACGCGAGTCGAAAGAATTGACGCGACCAAAGACGGAATTCATCCGAGTTGCTTTATTGAAACAAAACAGCTCAGGTATTCTCACAAGCCCGTTTATCGGGCAGCAATATATATACACATTTATGTCGGGAAGTTTGCCCGGCAAAAGCTATAACGGGCATGCCCGGGTGTCAAGGGCGAGCCTTGGAAAGGCGAGTCTGGACCTGCCCGGGCGTGTTTGGCTGCGGCCTGGCAAGTCGAGGCTGGGCGTGCCCGGGCGCTCTGGACGAGCACTGGAAAGGCGATAGCGGGCGTGCCCGGGCGCTCTGGGCGAGCCCTGGAAAGGCGATAGCGGGCATGCCCGGACGCTCTGGGCGAGCCCTGAAAAGGCGATAGCGGGCATGCCCGGATGCTCTGGGCGAGCCCTGGAAAGGCGAGAGCGGGCATGCCCGGGAAAGACGAGACCGGGCGTGCCCGGGAGGTTCGGGCGTGCCCGGGAACAGTGAGTCCGGGCATGCCCGGGAGAGGCGCGTCTGGCCGTGTTCTGGCCGGTGGTGCAAGGCGATTGTGTGCATCCAGTGGTAACCGCTACAATATATATATATATATACAGTCATCCCTCGTTTATCGCGGGGGTTACGTTCCAGAACCCCCCGCTATAGGTGAAAATCCGCGCGAAGTAGAAACCATATATTAATTTTATTATTTTTATATATTTTAAGCCTTTAAAAACCCTCCCCATACTCTTATAAACCTTTCCCACGCTCTTATAAACCCTTTCTACACTCATAAACACACTTTTGAGACCCATCCTTACGTATTAGAAAAATATTTGTACGTGTATATATAGCTGTACAGTATATTTGAAAATACTGTAATAGATAATGGGTAAGTATATCAATAATAATTTTTACTGTACTGCACAGCAAAGAAGAGCATTACAGCTCTTCTGAAGGCGCCACTTCAGCAGGCGCCTCGTCAGGTGGTGCAGTATCTTCGTCGTCGTCCGGAACGTCTTTTCGTGCTGAAGACGTAGGCGTGTCTTCTTTCTTTTTTCGGGTGAGGAACATAGTGATGGGCAGTTGCTGGCGCTGCCTTTTCTTCTGGGCGAGGAGGTTTTTATAGACTTCAATGCCTCCGTCGATTACATTTCTGAACTTCAACGAACGAATCATCTGGGGGTCCCATTCTTCAGCCCTTTCCTTAAGTTATTTTGCCATTCTCACTAGTCACTAGGGTTGCGAGGCGTTCCAGTGATAGGCCTTCTTCTTCTTCATCCCCTGGACCCTCTTCCTCCTCTTCTTCTTCCTCACTTGCTGACTTCGTCATCTCCGCCAGGTCTTCGTCCGTTAATGGATCTGAGTGGGTCTCGAGCAGCTCCTCAACGTCATCGGGAGTCATATCGTTGAAGCCATCTCCTCCTAGTAATTTTGCCAGCTTCACTGCCTTATCTACTGCAGAGTGGTGGACTTCGTCAGGAGAGAAACCCTTGTACACGTAATCGTGGACTACTTCTGGCCACAATTTTTTCCAGCAGGCATTCAAAGTTTCTGTCTTCATCTCCTTTATGGCCATCTGAATATTTTGCAGACACGTTGCAATGGTGTACTCACGCCAGTACGCCTTCAGCGAGAAGTTTTCGTCCGAGTCCATAGTCTCGACCAGGTGCTGCAGGGTGTTTCGCGTATAAAGTGCCTTAAATGCGCGAATGACGCCTTAATCCATGGGCTGTATCAGCGATGTGGTGTTTGGCGGTAAGAACTCTATTTGTACGCCATCATACGACAGGTCGAGCGCGTGACCTCCTGCATTATCCATGAGCAACAGCACTTTGAACTCGAGTCCTTTTTCTGCGAGATAAAGCTTGACCTCGGGAATGAAGCACTGGTGGAACCAATCCGATGTGAGGAGTTTCGTAATCCAGGACTTCTGGTTGTGCATCCAAAACACTGGCAGCAGGTTCCTATTTTTGTTTTTGAGGACCCTTGGGATTTTGGACTTATAAATAAGACCAGGCTTTATCATAAAGCCCGCAGCATTCCCACACATTACTAAAGTCACCCGATCTTTGTGGGCCTTAAATCAAGGGGCTCTGGCTTCCTCGATCATGATGAAAGTGCGAGACGGCATCCGTTTCCAAAATAAGGCTGTCTCATCCATATTAAAAACTTGTTCAGGCTTATAACCCCCTTCCTCGATGATCGTCCTGAACGTCTCATTCACGTACCCCTCGGTGGCAGCTTTATCAGCAGAAGCAGCTTCTCCATGCAGGACCACGCTCTTTAGCTTAAATCGTTTTTGAAATTTTTCAAACCAACCCTTGCTGGCATCGAATTTGGTTGGTTTGGTGGGAGATGCGGTCGATGGTTCGGATTCGGGGTCGTCGTCGCCAGCGCCTTCAGCAAACTTGGCGTAAAGCTACCTGGCCTTCTCACGGATAACGTTGGTATCCAGTGGGATATTCTTCTTCCTGCAGTCACTGATCCAAAGGGCCAATGCAGACTCCATCCTTACAATGGCCTTATTGCGTGAAGTTACCACCCTTTTCGCTGTCTGGTTAAAGGACACTGCTGCCGTCGCCCTTATATTATTTTCGTCCTTCTTAATGTACCGGACCGTAGATTCATTGAGCCCATAATGGCGGCCTACAGCCGCAAAGCTTCTCCCTTCCTTTAACATGTCGAGGAGTTTCACCCTCTCTACGATATTAAGCATCTTCCTCTGGCGCTTAGGTTCAGTGCCAGAACCCTTAGAAGACGCAGAACGTTTACCCGTCATCGTAGGGCTTGAAACAACTTCACAATTTTACACAAAATGCACAAAAACACAACACCGCAGGATACTGAACAGCGTGCTCTGATTGGTCGCGTCTCATCCATCTGCCAATAGTGTGCCGCGTACGAAATCATCTGGGCAAACGAGCGCAAGCAACCCAAGCTTGGTTTTCCATACGCGCGATTCTTTGTCTACTCATTTATAATGCGTATTTTATTTCGATTTACTGTAATATTCTTTTAATATAGGTTTTAATTAATGTGTTATATTTTTATTTATATATTTTTTAATTTTTTAGGCTAGAAAATGCTTATTTTACTGCAAAAATAATTAAAATCTAAAAAAATAAAAATACCTATAGGCCGCAGAATCCCGCGATATAATGAAAAATCCGATATATAATTTTACATATACTAGCGAGAAAAACCCGTGATGTACCAAAGCCGCGAAAAGTGAAGCGTGATATAGCGAGGGATTACTGTGTGTATATATATTGTGAGAAACCACCGGTGAAACCACCTGTTCTCACCCAGATTTGGTGCCCCGCCCACCGCGTGACGTGGCCTCCTTGGAGCCTCACGCGATCTGGAGGCGATTCGGCACGTGATTGGTGGAGAGTGAAGAGAGGCGGTCGCCATCTTGTGCAACGGACGCGGCTCGAAGGCTCCGAGTGGGAAATCACAAAAGGGCTTTCCTTGAATCCTCACGACAGCCGAGTTGGGCTGGTCGATTACAGTTCGGTATTTTACGAGCGAGTAACTCCGGAAGAGAACGAGTGATTCCCGGATCTCGTAGATTGGAACCGCGAGTGATTGCCTGCTTCGTGTTGGAGCTGCTGGCCGACCGTTCCTGCCGGCCTTGTGCGGTGAATTCCATCCTGTTACCCTCCGAGTCCCGGAGATCGTCGATTGGAGCCGCGAGTGAGCTTACCTGCGTCATGTTTGGAGCGTCTGTTGCCGACAGTTCCTGCAGGCTTTGTGCAGTTTATTCCATTTTGTTACCTTTCATGGTTTTGTGATCGAGCCAATAAAGCATCGTGCCTTACCCCTAGAAGGCCGATTAAAACACAATTGTGTTTATTGAGTTCTCTCTGTCCACTCCGTGGACTACTTGAAGCCCGGACATTAACGTCCGTATTCCGTGCTGGGAACCATTTCACAGCCGGGATCGCGACAAATGGGTTGCTCGTCCTAGGATCTTTCAAGTGAGAGACATTCGAATTGAGACGGGAATTCGGCATCTGCATCTTCTCTGCATCTTCTCACCAGCGGACGCCGTCTTGGAGGAACTTTCTCGCCGTAGGACGCTGTCTTGGGTGGTGCTTCACTGCAGAATAAGTGAGCCTCGGATCCCTCCAAACAACCGACAAAAAAAAAAAAAAACGTGAGTATTTGTACGTGGTATTTTTCTCATTGGCAATTTGATGTGTGGTGGTGATATTGTGTAGTTCGTGTCGTATTTCCCCAACAGAGCGTTGTGTTTGAGCGTTGTGTTTTGTGCCTTGTCTTATGATAACTCGTAGCCAAGGTATGTCGACCAGAGAAGTGAGAGTTCAACCTGATCATGTTGACAGTCGCGTGGGTGGCGATGCGAGCGACGCAATCAGCCTTGACCCAGTCACTAAACCCGATATGTTAGGAAGCGATTCCATCATGACTAAATGCATGCGTTCGCCCTTCTGGACCGGGCTGACTCCGGTTCAACAACTTGACATGTATAACAGGGAGAATGACAGGGCAGAGGCAGAGCGTGCGGCAGCAGAGAGAGAGCGTGAGAGAGAGAGAGAGCGTGCGGCAGCAGCAGAGGCAGAGCGTGCTGCGGCAGCAGAGAGAGAGCGTGCGGCAGCAGAGAGAGAGCGTGAGAGAGAGAGAGAGCGTGCGGCAGCAGCAGAGGCAGAGCGTGCTGCGGCAGCAGAGGGAGAGCGGGCAGCAGCAGAGGGAGAGCGTGCAGCAGCAGAGAGAGCGCATGCGGCAGCAGAGACAGCAGCAGAGAGAGAGCGTGAGAGAGAGAGAGAGAGCGTGCGGCAGCAGCAGAAGCTGAACGCGTCAGAGAGCATGAGTTGCGAATGTTGACTGAACGACCGCGGGCAGAGGGGTCTGCTGCAAGAGTCCCGGAAACTGTTCATGTTCGTTTGCCGGACTGGACGGGAGACACGAAGCCAGAAGCGTATCTGGAGATGGCGGAGAAGTTGTTGGCTGCCGGTGGCATTGATGAGAGCTTGTGGGTCGGCCATCTTGTGAGCCATCTATCTGAGAGGGCGAGGGAGGTATATGCGAGGATGGCAACCGAGG
The DNA here is from genome assembly GCF_964187855.1 of Myxine glutinosa. Taxonomy (NCBI): domain Eukaryota; kingdom Metazoa; phylum Chordata; class Myxini; order Myxiniformes; family Myxinidae; genus Myxine; species Myxine glutinosa. Next base: position 66,669,949 of record NC_136270.1, on the reverse strand, counting down.
ACGCAAACAAATACAGGGCATTGAAGGCCGAGATTTTGAACGCCTATGCGGTGTCCGCATGTATTTATAGGAGAAATTTTTTCAGCTGGACTCGTGAGTCCAGTCAAACCTATGAGGAACATTCGCGGGCCTTGTTGGAACAGCTGCAGAGATGGTTCAAGGGGAGCAAGGTTGAGTTACCTCAAGCGGTTGCGGAAATCCTGGTGCGTTACCGTATCGATCAACAGCTTCCGCCTGACTTAGCATTGTTTCTTGTCGACAAAGACACTGTTTCCTTGGCAGACTGCGTCAACCTTATTGATAAACATGTTTTGGCGTGCAAAATGCTGCAAGTCACGCAGTCGCGTCGTAAGACGGAGGAGTCTGCGATCAAGACCGCCCCCCGTCTGCCCGGCGGCTGGATCGAGGGGAGGGGTTCTCCGATGCCCTCCACTGGTGGCGGTCGCGAGCCGCAGACCAGGGCAGGGCCCTGGTGCGATTTCTGCAAACGCGTGGGGCACGGTGAAAACCGCTGCTTCTCTAATCCCGCTAGTCCGGCCTACCGAGGCAACCCTCCTGTTAAGTCGGAGGGAGATCAGTGGAGCTCATCCGCCGGGCCCTCGCACACGACGGTGGCATCGGTGACCGAGGTCACTGCCACCGAGGCTAATTCCATTCATCCACTGTACCAGGATTATTCAGGGACAGCCTTAGTGGGTGGCCCTGATTCGATGCTGAAGTTTGAGGCCCAATACCTTCGGGATACTGGGGCGACACGGTGTGTTCTCCGGGCGGGGGTAGTTCCGGCCTCTCAGATGCGTTATACCGGCGAGTATACCCTCCTTCGGGGCATTGACCGGGTTCTTGGCCGGTATCCCCTTGCCCTCCTCGAGGTCCGGAGTGACATTTTTAAGGGCCCAGTGACCTGTGTGGTGGTACCCTACTACCCGATACCCGGGGTCTCCTTGCTGATTGGCAATGATGCCATGGCCAGGGAGGAGTCATTGACTCTGACCTGTGGGGGGGTCACTAGATCCCAGAGTAAACAGGCGGAGAGAGTGGCGGAGTCAGACATATCTTCACTCTGGCCCGAGGAGCCTAGCGCCTCGACTCCAGTTCCCGACGGTGACGTTGCGTCAGCTGAAGTCCACCCGAGCCTCCCGTCAAGCCACCCTCAGGTGCCGTGCTCCTCAGGGACCGCTCCCGCCATGTCGCGATTCAGCAGGAACGCTAATGCTAAGGTATATGTGGGAAACCTGGGCAATGGAGCAGCGAAAACCGAGCTAGGGAGGGTCTTCGAACATTACGGACCACTCCACAACGTATGGGTTGCTCGAAACCCACCTGGATTTGCAGTTGTTGAGTTTGAAGAGCCACGAGATGCTGAAGATTCGGTCAGAGCCCTTGATGGAAGGTTAATTTGCGGATCGCGTGTGTGCGTCGAGATGTCGAATGGCATGTCGCGGCGGCCTCGTTTCAGACGCCCTTTGGTCCGCAGGCCTTTCGACCCGAACGATCGATGTTACCAGTGCGGTGAAAGGGGTCATTACGCATATGACTGTTGTTCTCGACACCGGAGGAGTACCCGCCGCTCTAGGTCTCGGCCCGTTTCCTTCCTGTCAACGCTTCCCCCAACTTGAGTTTGGCCCCCTTGCCTCTCTATTGTGCTTTGTGTGAAGTGTAACTCTTGTAGGGTAGATATTAATGTGGTGTATGGTGTTAAAATTTGTGTGTGAAAAAAAAAAACCAAACTGGTTCATTGTTAACCTGTTAATGCCTGTTAATTGTCTGTGCGTTAATAATTGCGTTATTGTTGCGCTATTGCGTTGCGTTGTATTGTTGCGTTGTTGCGTTATTGTTGTTAATAAGTGTTAATAATTGTTAATTGCGTTAATTGCCTGTTAGCGATTACCGCCATCATCTTGCCATGTGATTTGCACCTACTACAAATACTGGTTTTAAAAACGCCGTCTATTCGACGGGGTTTTTACTTAGGGGGGGAGGACTGTGAGAAACCACCGGTGAAACCACCTGTTCTCACCCAGATTTGGTGCCCCGCCCACCGCGTGACGTGGCCTCCTTGGAGCCTCACGCGATCTGGAGGCGATTCGGCACGTGATTGGTGGAGAGTGAAGAGAGGCGGTCGCCATCTTGTGCAACGGACGCGGCTCGAAGGCTCCGAGTGGGAAATCACAAAAGGGCTTTCCTTGAATCCTCACGACAGCCGAGTTGGGCTGGTCGATTACAGTTCGGTATTTTACGAGCGAGTAACTCCGGAAGAGAACGAGTGATTCCCGGATCTCGTAGATTGGAACCGCGAGTGATTGCCTGCTTCGTGTTGGAGCTGCTGGCCGACCGTTCCTGCCGGCCTTGTGCGGTGAATTCCATCCTGTTACCCTCCGAGTCCCGGAGATCGTCGATTGGAGCCGCGAGTGAGCTTACCTGCGTCATGTTTGGAGCGTCTGTTGCCGACAGTTCCTGCAGGCTTTGTGCAGTTTATTCCATTTTGTTACCTTTCATGGTTTTGTGATCGAGCCAATAAAGCATCGTGCCTTACCCCTAGAAGGCCGATTAAAACACAATTGTGTTTATTGAGTTCTCTCTGTCCACTCCGTGGACTACTTGAAGCCCGGACATTAACGTCCGTATTCCGTGCTGGGAACCATTTCACAGCCGGGATCGCGACAATATATATATATATATATATATATATATATATATATATATATATATATATATATATATATATATATATATATATATACATACATATACATACATATATATATATATATATATATATATATATATATATATATATATATATATATATATATATATAATTATATATATATATATATATATATATGTATGTATGTATGTATATATATATATAAAAGCCAGCTTTGAGATTGCAAAAAAGCACCGAAAGGACTCTCAGACTGTGAGAAACAAGATTCTATGGGCTTTCATGTGTCTTTCACTGAGGAAAGGCTTCCATCTGGCCACTCTGCCATAAAGCCCAGATCGGTGGATTGTTGCAGTTTTGGTCGTCCTTCTGGAAGTTTCTCCCATCTCCACACAGGGTCTCTGGTGCTCAGCCAGAGTGATCATCGCGTTCTTGGTCACCTGGTGGCCCTTCTCCTCTGTGAAGGCCCTTCTCCCCCGATTGCTCAGTTTGGCTGGGCGGCCAGCTCCAGGAAGAGTCCAGGTTGTTCCAAACGTCTTCCATTTAAAAATTATGTAGGCCACTGTGCTCTTGGGAACCTTCAATGCAGCAGAATTTTTTTTGTTGGCTTCCCCAGATCTGTGCCTCGACACTATCCTGTCTCTGAGCTCTGCAGGCAGTTCCTTGGACCTCATGGCTTGGATTTTGCTCTGATGTGCATTGTCAGCTGTGAGACCTTATGCTTATATAGACAGGTGTGTGCTTTTCCAAATCATGTCGAATCAATTGAATTTACCATAGGTGGACTCCAATCAAGGTGTAGAAACATCTCAAAGATGATCAAGAGAAATGGGAGGCACCTGAGCTAAATTTCAAGTGTCATAGCAAAGGGTCTGAATACTTATGTAAATGTGATATTTTCGTTTTTTATTTTTAATAAATTTGCAAAACTTTCTAAAATCCTGTTTTCTCTTTGTCATTATGGGGTATTGAATGTAGATTGATGAGGGAAAAAATGATTTAAAGCGATTTCAGCCCAAGGCTGTAACATAACAAAATGTGAAAAAAGTGAAGGGGGTCTGAATACTTTCTGAATGCACTGTATATATATATATACATCTATATACATATATATATATATATATATATATATATATATATATATATATATATATATATAATTATTATATATATATATATATATATATATATATATACACAGACTTGGCATTTAATATGGAATATTTTTTTTATGGAGGTGAACTTACTTTTCAAGATGTCTTAGAACCAAAAGTTCATTGGAATTATGTTGAAATTATTCTGGATTTTGTTCATGTGACCTTTAAAAGAAACAAAAATCACATTTGACATTTCGAAACAAATAAATTGATCCTTGAAAGTGATGTAAACTGATATCGAACTCAATTCATGGACAGTACTGTGTTCAACTTCTGTACGTTTTCCAGAAGTATCTCTTTATTTTGCACATTAGCCAAATTTTTTTTCAACAAAAACAAAAGTTAAATTACGACTGGGATTAGGCCGAAAAAAATATATTGCTGGTCTCTGGTCAGACCAAAGTTCCAGAATTGATGCGGCGATGCGGTTTTTTTTCTTTTCTTTTTTTTTCTTTTTTGAAAAGCATGGATTGCACATATAGAGGTGTTTTTTGTGTCCTCATGCCTTGCGGTCCTCGTCATCTGCTGTGGCGCCGTCCAGAGAGAAATTAAAGACAGCCAATGGGACTTGTAGGCCTTTTTTTTGTAAATAATGAACACAAGCTTAAGTTATTTTAAAATGTATTTATTCTGAAAATTATTAAGTTCTTCAAGCATATTATAGACTGCCATTTCGTTCTCGAGATCGCCTCGCCGTACCGTTAAACATTCCAATGCGTCGATCGCGTCAACACTGCGCATGCGCAAGTGGTCTAACAGGCCGATGGTCTCCCACGATCTCTTCTCCCTGTCCACCAGATTATCACAGACACTTACTACTTCATGACAAACGAGATAGGATCCAGGCCTAACTAACGAGACCACCCACAGCTCTCTAGGCCTTCTGGTTGCTTCACACGCACCCGACAAAGAACGTCTTCGTTTCAATAAATGACAATATCCAGCCGATAGAGGCCTTGCATCGCGTGGGCGTCGTCCATGGCAACCGGTTCCGGCCGCCATCTTGGGTGGCATAAACAACATGGCGGGAAAGCTGTCGTTTCGTCAGATGGACCTGTCAGTTTACGCCCGTAGCTTGCCCGTTGAGGCGTTTTCGCGGTATTGCGAGAAACCGAGGCTGTGTCATCTGCCTGTGGACCCGTGTGGACCCACAAGTACGCCACACGCACTCCACGGTCCACACACACTGCACCCGTACGCCACAAGTACGCCAAACACACTCCACACATACGCCACAAGTACGCCACACACACTCCACACGTACGCCACAAGTACGCCACACACACTCCACACGGACGCCACAAGTATGCCACACATACGCCACACATACGCCACACACACTCGACAAGTACGCCACATGTACGCCACACACACTACACACGGACGCCACAAGTACGCCACACATACGCCACACACACTCCACAAGTACGCCACATGTACGCCACACACACTCCACAAGTACGCCACACACACTCCACACGTACGCCACACGTACGCCACACACACTCCACACGTATGCCACACGTACGCCACACACACTCCACAGGTACGCCACATGTACGCCACACACACTCCACACGTACGCCATACACACTCCACATGTACGTAACCAAATGCCTAATCCTGCTTTTCACTTCGCGAGCGAAGGTAACAACCTCATGAGCCATATTCTCACCTGAGAGCTGCAGTCAAGGCAGCTATGAAACCGTTTTAGCGTTGTGTCGTCCGGATGAAATCGGGCTGTACATCCGACAGCACAACAACTCTTTACCATCGTGTAGGGGGCAATTTATATGTGAGACGAGTTTCAAATTGCCGCCTTGACGTATGGTGGCAGAAGCAATGTTTTGCCACCCAAGCGGTCACGTGACTAAGACGATGACGTCACATGCAACTTCCCTATTGGATTCATGACGTCACGGCACACAAAACTACTCATATCCTTGGAACGGCTGGTTGGATTTGGGCAAACTAAACGCAGTTTTGTAGGGCAGAACCGTGCGTGAAAGTCGATACCAAATTTGAAAAACAAAAAGGTTGACGCGCAGGGTCAAAATCGATGCGCGCGCTGACCAGAGACCGGAAATATATTTTTCTCGGCCTTACGGACAGTAAAATTACAGTTCAGTACTTCATGTAACCCCCACGAGCATTCAGGAGAGCATGTACACGTCGAGGGATGCTGTTCATGAGATTTGCCAAGGTTTGGACAGGAATCGCTTGCCATGCAGTGACAATAGCCTGCTGCAATTCACGCACAGAGGTCAGCTGCTGGTCCATTGGTCCAAGTGGTCGATTTGACGCGTTAATTCTGCCCACAAGTTCTCTATCGGATTCATATCCGGGGACATGGCAGGCCACTCCATATGCTCTACACCACGGTCAGCAAGAAAGTGTTGGATCATGCGAGCACGATGAGGCCGTGCATTGTCATCTTGGAAGACAAAGTTTCCTCGAAAGGCTGCACGAGCAAATGGAGGCAATGTTTCTTCCAGAATGGCCCTGTACTTGAACTGGTTCAGGTTTCCATTCAGAACAACCAGGTCAGTTTTGCCCCCTGCATGAAAAGCAGCCCAAACGGTCACCCCACCACCTCCAGTTTCGACTCTTGGCACTATACAATCTTTGTTGTAGGCTTCATGCACTTGTCTGCACACTCGGACGCGGCCATCTTGACGATAGACCAGAAATCTCGATTCGTCACTGAAGATCGCATGATTCCAGTGTCCTGGCTGCCATTGACGGTGCTCTCTGGCCCACTACAATCGGCGCTGGCAGTGTTGTCTGGTCAGGCGTGGCTTTATCAGGGGACGCCTGGCACGATAGCCTGCTTGAACCAGTCGTTGGTTGACTCAACTTCTGGATACAGGCACATTTGTCAGTTGCTGCCACTCAGCCCTAAGCCGATTAGCTGACTTGGTACGGCCATTGCGGACTAACCGGTGCAGCTGGCGATCATCCCTCTTTGTGGTTCTGCGGGGACGTCCTGGCCTCGGTATTGGAGTAGGGACACCCCTCTGAGCATTTCGTTTCAGGATCTTTGACACCTGACCTTGAGTGATGCCACACTGCCGAGCAATAGCACGCTCTTTCATGCTGTAATTTCGTAAAGCCACCACTCCATGACAAACAGCATTGTTGAGTTGACGGACCATCTCCAGAGGAAGCGGCAATAACTTTTGGAGACCTGCAGCAGTTGTTTTCCACTAATACAGAACGCAACAACCCTTGTATATCCGACTGTGAAGCCAATCGGCAAATGCACCTGTCCGTACATTTTGCCACGCCACCTGTGATATAATCCTGTTGTTGACTTCTTGCTGCAACAGACAATCAGTGACATGGTTCTTTGAACAAATAAATCACCAAAGTGTAAAAGAAACTCACCAGACTGATACACTGAGTTAAGAAAGTAAACCCAAGTCAAGAAAAAAAAAAATATTCCATATTAAATGCCAAGTCTGTATATATATATATATTGTTGCGGTTTTTAGAACCTTCACATGTAAATTTAGTTGTAACTTTCCTTATAAATAACCCCTGTGTTCATTTCCCCTTAATTGGCTGTTAAATGAAATAATCGCACCTTAGTTAGTCCACATTGCAACACGTAGCAAATCATAGGCCCTTTCATAGTTATATCATTATTATGTGTTTCAGGTAAGGCAATGTTTCCAATAGTTGAATCTGCGTTGCATCAATCGAATAAGAGTCGGCCCATTTTCCTTTCAAAAAGGGGTGCGGGTGGTTTTCCATTCCCGCAAGCCGCCATTGCCATGTGCTCAGCTCGGAGAAGAAGGGGGAGGAGCTACCACCTCACAGGCATGGCCCCACCTCGTCACCAAAAGGTGGAGCCAGAAAGCCCTTACGACCAACCAGGAATCGGTGGGCATGGCTTGAGAGGGCGTGGACAGAAAGATCTAGCAGGTTCGGGAAGGTTCAACGGGGGTGGATATAAAACCCTGGACGCAAGGCCCCACGACAGGACGCATGAGGGAGAGACGCATGAGAAAGCAGATGCGTGATGCAGCTGAACGAGAGAAAGACATGAGGGGGTGCTGATATTGCGGCAATAAACCGAGACCCTCTAGGGCCCTATTGTCGCCGGTTGTGAAGACGCGGAGCTTCCGGCTGTTGTTCGCTCCGAGCCCGGAGCATGAACTTGGAGCGTGAAACTCAACGCTCACCGCTGCCTGGATCCTTCTCTCCCTGACGCATCCTTACCATCGGCCTGGACCGTTCGCTCCCTGAGCCATTCCTGCCTGCAATTTCCCTTTGTTGTGTAAGTCCGTGGTCTGTCCTTTGTGTTGTCCCTGGGAATAAGTTAAGCCTGTATAAGGAATTGCTCTGTGTCCTGCTCCTTCCATTTTCTGTAAATTACCTTCGTTTCTTCTTCTTTCTTTGGTTTGTTGTAAATAATAATAAATACCTGTTCCTCCTTACTTTGGTTTCTTTCTCCTCCGATCGCTTTAGTGATTTCCCGATTGAGTACCTGTGGCACGATTTTGGCAGAACCGCTTCGCATTCGGGTGTAGTCATTGCTAACGGCTCGCGCCGCAGTTCACTTCGCTCGGCGCAATCCATTAATTACGCTGCGGCATGGGCGGGAGTATTTCCTCGCTGACGGCCAGTGGTAATACTTAGGTACTAAGGCTAATTGGGCTTACGACCCTACGTACTATCGGCCATCAGTGACGTCATACTTTCAGGACCGGCGGAGACGGCCAGCATAACACAGGACAAGGGGATTAACCCCCCCTTGCTAATGGCAGTGCCATCCCCCGGATTCCGTAACAATTGGTGTCAGGAGTTGGATTTGAGGCCCGAACCAAATTTTTAAAACGTCTAAAAATTTGGTCAAAATTTGGAGCGGCCGAAATTTTATTTAATATCCTAAATTAAAATCGTGCCATGGATAATCAAGGCGATCGGATGCCGGTGGGGGTAGAAGAAGAAGGGTTAGAGTCGACCCAGGACCTCAGGGAGGAATTGGAGGAGGAAGGCAATGCGACTGCGGTAGAGGGGCGTTCAGGCGCGCAAGATGGCGGCGTCGCGCACGAGGTTGCAGAGGCACAAGAGGGCGCCTCGCATGGGGTGGCGAGTGCCGAGCCCACGTGGCTCGGGGACTTCCAATTAATTTATGATGCATTTCATTGCATCTATGAAGGGTGACAGTAAGGGATTGGATGCAATGATGGCTACCCAGGGGATCGACATGGAAAAAAGGAAGAACGAAGCAAGGGACAACCCGGAGGGATATCGGGAGCAAATAAACGCCAACATAAAAAAAATGGGGGAGACCATAGACCGCATGGCAGGCGGGAGGGGCACATCGGTGCACGATGAGGTAACGCGAGTTGAGAAGCGCGGGTTGAGCGAGTTGGAGCAAAGCGCAGCCGGGTGGACCGGGGTAGAAATCGCGATCCGGGGTTTGGGAAAGCCGACGACCGCCGAAGTAGAGAAAATTTTATTAGAGCCCGCGGTCGTCGAGAAAAAAGAGGCAATAGTGGACGTTGGGTTAAAAGAAACGACCGAACCAATAGTGGAAATTGGGATTAAGCAGACGCCGGACTTAGAAAACCACTCGTTGGAGGAAAAGGTGGATAATGTGCAAAGTCCCTGCTCACATCACGATGCTGTGCTTAATAGCCCCAATAAAGATTTGCAGGTGGTGTTGGAGCGAAGGAGAAGAAGCGCCCAGGTGAGTCATGCTGTATATTGTGCGGGGAGATTTTGCAGGAGGATGTTTGGTGCAAAAAGAATTTTCGCGCGCTTGGGATCGAGAAAGCATCTGGGCGTTGGTGAAGGGTCCCTTGTGAGTGGGGTGAGTGGAAATGGCGCGCTTGTGAGAAAAAAAGTGTGCGTCGGAGAGTGAGTGTGTTACAAAGTGTGGGAGTGATACCGAGTGCGAGAGAGAATGCACGTCGGAGGGTATGTGTGAAACAGAGTGTACGGAGTGTGACACGGAGAGTGAGTTGGTGGTGGAGCGGGTGCGAGAATGCATGCTGGGAATGGTTGAGAGTGTGCGAGAACGCACACCTGAGTTGGTTGTGGCGCGGGTGCGGGAGAGCACATTGGAGCGCGTCAGTGGGTGGATGCAAGAGTGCACACCCGTGGTGGTTACGGAGTACGTAACGGGGGAGAGTGCACGCGAGAAGTGTGCGAACGACGAGTGTGCACCAAGGTGTGTTATGGAGTGTGCGGACAGCGAGTGGTGTGTAACAGGAGCGAGTACAGTGGTAGAATGCGTGGGATGTACGAGCGGCGTTGGAGCGCCGGGCTTGGGTGAGTGTGAAAAGGAACGTCTCTCCCTCATGCATCCTGTCGTGGGGGCCTTGCGCCCAGGGTTTTATATCCACCCCCGTGGAACCTTCTCGAACCTGCTAGATCTTTCTGTCCACGCCCTCTCAAGCCATGCCCACCGATTCCTGGTTGGTGGTGGAGCGGGTGCGAGAATGCACGCTGGGAATGGTTGAGAGTGTGCGAGAACGCACACCTGAGTTGGTTGTGGCACGGGTGCGGGAGTGCACATCGGAGCGCGTCAGTGGGTGGATGCAAGAGTGCACGCCCATGGTGGTTACGGAGTACGTAACAGGGGAGAGTGCACGCGAGAAGTGTGCGAACGACGAGTGTGCGCCAAGGTGTGTTATGGAGTGTGCGGACAGTGAGTCGTGTGTAACAGGAGCGAGTACAGTGGTAGAATGCGTGGGATGTACGAGCGGCGTTGTAGCACTGGGCTTGGTGAGTGTGAAAAGGAACGCGTGGTGTGAGCATGTCCGGGAACATCGACGTTAAACGGGATAGCGGTTAGACCGACGTTTAGCCGACGCGAGCCCCCGGTCTGTGCCGGGCTGTGGGTATTGCGGGAGCTGGCGGGGATCGGTGCTGCATCGCTCCTATTCGGAGCGTCGTGCATGGTCCGGGCCTGGCCCCGCCCTGCACGGTCGAGTCCAGGCCTTGCCGGGCAAGGCGACCGGTCCGGTTCGAGGGCAGGTAGGAGGGATCGGAACGGCGCCCCCTTGTGGTGGCGGTGTTCCACCCGGGCAAGGTTGGCCCATCGCGCTTGGGAGTGTGAGGCCCCGCGCCGGGATGGTGCTTTGAACCTCGGTCCAACCAAACCGCCTCCCCTGAACCGAATGCCGGACGGACTCAACCTGCAGGCGACCAAACCACCCGAATTCATTGCTCGGCTTTGCAAAGCCGAGCTTTGGAAATGTAACGACGCACCGAGACTCAGAATAATGGACGATGGTGGGGATAGGGAACTGGTGATTGGCAAAATTGATGAGCAAAATTTGATTGGCAGATGATTGGCAAATTTAATGGGCAGAATTGGAATTTGATGGCAAAATTGATAGTGAGAGATGTCCGATGGGGGGGGGGGGGGGGATTGCAACTCTGCCATCCCTCACATCACCCGGGCACATGAGCTATAGTTTATGGGGTTTGGCAGTGTAAGCTCGCTGAGAGAGGGTTTGGATAATGGATTAGGGATCTAGAGAAATGACAATAGGTAACGGTAGGGTTAAGTAGCGACATGATACCTGTAGTAGGGGACGTAGGTAGATTAGATGGATTATAACGACGAGGGAGCGCAATAATATAAGGGGCGATGGGGAAGCGCGAGTTTTAGAAGTGCACCAGGTAGATCAGATGATGCTGTGTGTGTGTGTGTTGAAAGTGTATTCAGCAGCGTATTGTGAAAAGTGTGAGGTTATTGTGAGTTGTATTGAGCGTGAAAGTGTATGGAGCAGTGTATGAGTGAACAATTGTGATTGTGCATTGTATTGAATGAAGAAGCCTGGGAGGAAGGAGGGTGCTGGTAGCACCAGGAGTGTGGGCACAGGTGTGCAGATACAGGTGAGAATGGTTTTCGGAATAAATGGTCTGGGATACATGGAGTATGGAATGGATGGTGTGGAGTGAGTATGGTGGAAGACGTGGAGTGGAGTGGTTGGTGCGAGGGGAGTGGATGGGGAAGATGGACCCACATCACGAATACCCGGGGAGGGTAGTTTAAGAGTTAGGTAGAGGGTATAGGTAAATTATGGTGGATATTGGCATCTGTGGTGCGTGTGGAAGAATGGTGTTTGGATGGGTGCATTAGTGATGTGGAAATGGCTGGGCGTGTGGCCTGTTAGAGGTATGGTTGGTTGAGCGCTCCGCCACTGTTAGTCCGTCGGCCAGGTGAGGCCGCAGGTAGGCTCTGGGAGCCAGTTAGAGTTCAATGGGGCCCGATGATCCAGAGGAAGGACCCGGGTAGCCCAGTGCCAGAGAGGGCACCGAGGGGGTAAGCACCAGGGAGGGCCTTCCCCAGGTAGGTTAGTGAGGAGCAGGTAAGCTCGGGTGGCAACTTCAGTGGCGGAGGCGCACAGGTAGGTCGACCTGTTAGGGGAGCCACACGATTCAGCCCAGAAATTGTGCGAAGGCACAGGGAGTTGAATCGGGGGAGTGAGACCCCAAATCGGTGAGCACCACAGTTTGGTCAATGGGAGTTTGGTTTTTAGAACCGCATAGAGTAAGATGGCCAATGGTTTTGCAGGGAAAGTCCCCGGGTAGTGTAAAGAGTGTTAAAGTCATTTAGAAAGTAGTTAGGATTGAAATCTCCTCGCACCATCTACACCCACTCACCTGAGGTGATGACGTAACTCCCCGCCATGCCATGGTTGTTTTGTTTTTTTGTGCAAATGTTTTGGAAATGTGAGACGCATCATGACGTGGGTGAGACGTTGTGTTGTTATTCCATCTCTTCCTCCTTAAGAGGAATTGATGAGGAATTGGATGATGGCAAATTTGGTTTAGAGGGATTGTAACGAATTTGGTATTAGGGGAGATATGGGGAAGGCGAGACAGTAGTGACGAATTGGTAAATGTGTAGATTTTGTAAATATGGGGTAAGGGCAAGGGTAGAGTAGGTGACAGGGGGGGTGGCGTATGTTAGGGACGAGCTTTCTCCGCCCGCTCTCCGTGCGCACCTCGCTCTGCATTACCTGTGTTGATGTGTACCCTTGCGCCCTTGCCCTCGCTGATTCTGCTTTGTCTTCCTCCCCCCCCCCCCCCCCCATGGACCGTGCTCTCTGGGCAATGCGGGAGAGCGTGCGGGAGCTGCAATTGTGTGCCCGAGCCCCCGCTGCCAGCTGCCTGAATCGATGCACCACTTATGGACCGCATGTCTTGCGGCCATGCACCACCATATGGACCACGGTTCGGTGGCCGAGCACCACACTGATGGACCCCATGTTTTGGGGCATGACCCCTCTGCTGGGACCGGCCGCGATGGCCCAGGAAAGTGCTTGTGGACCACGGAGAGGTGGCCCCCTTTTTGCCCTACAGGTGGACCACCCATAGCTGGCCCCTGTGGGCCATAAATAAAATGGACACGGTTTGTGTTTTTTTATTGTTATTATTGCAAATAGGCAGCAAGCCACAAGAACGACAACATCTGGAAGAGACATCGGACCAGCAGAGGGAGCAGCAGATCAGCAGAAACAAGACCATCAGTTGTTTTATTGGTGCTTTTATTGGTGCTTTTATTGGTGCTATGATTGGTGCTTATTATTGGTGCTTTAGTGCTTGCATGCTCGGGGATGCATTGCAATAAACTTCTGCGTCCCTGGGCATGTGAGGTGGTGTATCGATGCAGTGCATGCTATTTCCTCCCTCCCACAGGATTTTCTTTTTGTTTCCCAAAGAGAAATGACAGGTCCTGGGTTGCAGTTTTGTAAATAATGTAATAATGTCACTTGTAAATAATGCTCCCCACCGGATAAATGTATAGTTTGAGAATTAATTCCGCAATTCGGTTAACTTTGGGCATGCATCTGTTAGGTAGGATGCAGCGTAGTAGCGGGGCATATTCAATTGTGTTTTAAAACTGCCGCACTCAGGGTACGGTTAATAGTAGAGGGAAATTACACCTGCGTGTCACATTAAGTTAATGTTTTGTCGGCCCGAGCCGTGCCGTGAGGAATGAGGGTGCTGTGTTGCGGTTTTTAGAACCTTCACATGTAAATTTAGTTGTAACTTTCCTTATAAATAACCCCTGTGTACATTTCCCCTTAATTGGCTGTTAAATGAAATAATCGCACCTTAGTTAGTCCACATTGCAACACGTAGCAAATCATAGGCCCTTTCATAGTTATATCATTATTATGTGCTTCAGGTAAGGCAATGTTTCCAATAGTTTAATCTGCGTTGCATCAATCGAATAAGAGTAGGCCGATTTTCCTTTCAAAAAGTGGTGCGGGTGGTTTTCCATTCCCGCAAGCCGCCATTGCCATGTGCTCAGCTCGGAGAAGAAGGGGGAGGAGCTACCACCTCACAGGCGTGGCCCCACCTCGTCACCGAAAGGTGGAGCCAGAAAGCCCTTACGACCAACCAGGAATCGGTGGGCATGGCTTGAGAGGGCGTGGACAGAAAGATCTAGCAGGTTCGGAAAGGTTCCACGGTGGTGGATATAAAACCCTGGGTGCAAGGCCCCCACGACAGGACGCATGAGGGAGAGACGCATGAAAAAGCAGATGCGTAATCCAGCTGAACGAGAGAAAGACATGAGGGGGTGCTGATATTGCGGCAATAAACCGAGACCCTCTAGGGCCCTATTGTCGCCGGTTGTGAAGACGCGGAGCTTCCGTCTGTTGTTCGCTGCGAGCCCGGAGCGTGAACTTGGAGCGTGAACCTCAACGCCCACCGCTGCCTGGATCCTTCTCTCCCTGACGCATCCTTACCATCAGCCTGGACCGTTTGCTCCCTGAGCCATTCCTGCCTGCAATTTCCCTTTGTCGTGTAAGTCCGTGGTCTGTCCTTTGTGTTGTCCCTTGGAATAAGTTAAGCCTTAATTCATAAGGAATTGCTCTGTGTCCTTCGGCTCCTTCCATTTTCTGTAAATTACCTTCGTTTCTACCTCTTTCTTTGGTTTGTTGTAAATAATAATAAATACCTGTTCCTCCTTACTTTGGTTTCTTTCTCATCCGATCGCTTTAGTGATTTCCCGATTGAGTACCTGTGGCACGATTTTCGCAGAACCGCTTCGCAATCGGGATTAATCATTGCTAACGGCTCGCGCCGCAGTTCACTTCGCTCGGCGCAATCTATTAATTACGCTGCGGCACGGGCGGGAGTATTTCCTCGCTGACGGCCTGTGGTAATACTTAGGTACTAAGACTAATTGGGCTTACGACCCTACGTACCATCGACCATCAGTGACGTCATACTTCCAGGACCGGCAGAGACGGCCAGTTTAACAGGACGAGGGGATTAACCCCCCCCCTTGTTAACGGGAGTGCCGTCCCCCGGATTCCGTACCTATATATATATATATAAGTTCAAAACACACCTGGTCACAAGTGTGCCGCACTGACCGGGTCCTCAGTCGAGGTCCTCAGCATCATCCCGTTTCGGCCCTTCAACCTCGATACGGTCAGCTAAGGTGGGCCAGCAGGGGCACATCCACATCCACATGCAGCAACTACAACTGGATGCGTACATACCCCCACCCCCAGCCAGTGCGAACGCAGACTACAACAACAACAACACCTCCGCATCCCGAATCCATAGCACCAAACAAACACGCTGGAACACTCAAACACCCACCTTTATACCCTTCACCACTCACGAACAAAACACACCAGATCATTCATACACACACATACACACACACACAACACCAACCAACCAACCACCTACCCTTACAACATACACCACTCAACATATAAAAACACACTCATGCAAAAATTAATTCATGCAAAAAACACACACCCTCACCCACTCACTCATCTACATAAAATAAGAAATAATAATAGTAACCAAAAAAAAAAAAAAAACATTTGTGAGTATATCACATACATTTATATATATATATATATATATATATATATATATATATATATATATATATACATATATACACACACAGCCACACGCAGACACAAACAATTGTGTTGCTAATATGGAAGATGGAGCTCTATATCAATTATTGATTTTATTACAGTATTCTAAGGATTGGTTAAACATATTTGTTTTTTGTTTTTTTTTGGGGGGGGGGGGGGCATGGTCGGGGGTGGGGTGTTGGAGTTGTGCTTTGCCGTTATTGTTCCGGCATAGCTTTAAGCAGTGCCTGAATCAGGTCAGCACCTCACTGAGAGGGTGGGTAGGCTCTCGGCTGCTGGTAATTACATGAAGCATGCTGTGCGCCTGGCTTTGGTTTTGGAGGAATATAATTGTGTTATCAGTGCCAAGGTTAGCAATTGAGTTAGGTCAGGCCTGCGTATGTGTCACTGTGTAGCCTTACTGTATTTTTTTTATGGTTTATGTGAATTTTGCATTCCACGCCTTTACAGTCACCTGATCAATTGCTATTTACTCGATCAGCACGCACACACACACACACACACACACACACACACACACACACACACACACACACACACACACACACACACAAACGGCAGGGGGTGACAATTGAGGGCGTGTAGGCAACTGTCAAGAGTTGCTATTTGGATGAAATTCCCAGAGGAAATGCACTTCCTTTTAGGAAAATCCCAAAATGCAAAGGGGGCAATGGGTTCACTAAGGGTTTACACTCACTGCTGCTGCTGTTGGTGACCCCGACGTGCAGAATGCACTTTGATCGACCGTTCGATGGGTCCTTCGCAACCACGGTATCAATTAACCAACTGAAGGCTTATATGCAGTCCAAGTAAATAGGTTTCAGGCACAATAATGTTACAGCAGATTCTTAAAGATAGAAAGTTACTAATGTAATAGAAACATGAAAGGGGCTTTTAGTGGATAACTGGAAATTATCACTGGCAATGTCAAATGTGAGCATTCATGCCTTTATCTTTGATATTGGCAAATATATCTCTCATTACAGACATGTTTATGGCCTCTCTCTCTCTCTCCCTCTCTCCCTCTCTCCCTCTCTCCCTCTCTCCCTCTCTCCCTCTCTCCCTCTCTCCCTCTTTCCCTCTCCCCTCTCTCTCTCTTTCCTCCCTCCCATCACCCCTTCTGATCTTGTTTCTCCACTCTTTGGGCCCTCCAGCATCTCCCCAGTCAGTCCCAGATACACACGTTCTTCCTCTATCCCCCTCCCCATAAACCCTCTGTAACCCAAGATTATTGCTCACCTCCACTCCTTTGTCCCTCTTTTCTCCCACTTGTGGAACTGCCTTCCTTCCTCATTCTGTAAAATAGTACTCTTCACCAAAAGGCTTCAATTAAGTTGACAGAGCACCACAATCTCCAGCCATCCTCCATCCCTTCCCATGATGTATATCTTCCTCCATTAATCCCCCATCTCCCCCAACGACCCACCCCTCTTATATGCAGAAAACTATCTTTCTCCCCTGCCTCACGAATGGTCTCCACCCCATTCATTCATCCACCTTGTTGTTTATTGTGTCAGACTTCTACCCCACCTCTTCACCATCACGACAGTGTATTAACATTACATCATCATTTCTCCTCGCTCCCCCATCAGCGTAGACTCAGTAAACGGAAACATTTTTGCTCATTTCTTCCTGGCATTTCACATCCTTAAGAAACACGTTGGAAGGAATAATAATCTGGATGTCTCATCCACCAGCACCCATCTGTTGACATGAAAAAAGATCTCATGATGTTGTTATATTTTTGATACAAGATCGAGACTCGTGTAAGAGCGAACATTATTGACAAAAAAAAACGGACGCATAAGACATAATAAAGGGAGCGGGAGACAAGATGGGGAGAGAGGGGGAAGCACACAAGTACAACATTTGAGAGGAGGGACATCGGGAGATCTGTGGGAGGGAGAGGGCTTTGTGGGAGGAGGCGTGGGAAGGGGGGGGGTGGGGGTGGGAGAGGTAAAAAAAAAAACACACGGACACAGCGAGGACTTCCAGGAAAGAAGTTGGTATTTCAGAAAAGTGGATCTGGGGTGAATTAACGGGGGTGGAAAAGATCAAGGTTTTGGATGGGGGAAGATAAGAGATGGTGGTGAACAGGTGTTTTAAAGACCTGTAGGGAGGTGTGGGATTGAAGAGAGTGAAGGAGTTTGTTCCAGAGGTGGGAGTAAAGAGGAATGAAGGAGTGAAGGTGAGCAGAGAGCCTTGATGTTGGCAGTTTCACCAGAAGAGGGTTGCTGGCAAATCTTGTGTGACCTGTAGGAGTATTTGGGGGACAGAGAACAGACAGGGTTGGGGGGGCTAGGCCAGAGAGAAGTCGGTAGAAGACAGAAAGACCACCAATCTGGCTGCGGTGAAAGAGTGAAAGGCCCTCGGAGTTAGCTTCATCGCGGGACATTCCAATGATTCTGAAAGCTTTGGTTTCAACAGCGTGAAGCCGAGCTAGGTGTGAGGCAGGAGCACCACCTCATAGGGGAGAGCAGTATTCCATTGAGCTGCGGATGAAAGCCTTGTATGTGGTGAGGAGCTCAGGTGTGCCATGGAAGGACTTCACACGATGGAGGATGCCGAGTTGGCGACTGGCTTTGGAGGCCAGCTTGGAAATGTGGTTTTCCCAGGAAAGATAATGGCAGATTGTGAGACCCAAGAGCTTGAGTGGCAGACTTCTTGGAGAGGATTGTTGAGAAAGTAGATGGGAGGGTTGTCCAGACGGTCTTTTCGGAGAGACATAGTGAGAGTGTGAGATTTGTCAGGATTGAAAGACATGTTCCATTTGTTAGACCAGTCTGTGATTTTGTCCTGGTCTGCAGAGAGTGAGGAGGTTGCAGATTGCTGATCTGAGAGATGAGGTATGGAGTGGCAGAGAGTGGAGTAATCAGCAAAGAGATAGAGAGGATTTTCCACAGAGTCGGAGAGATCATTGATGAAGACCAGAAAAAGCACAGGGCCCAGAACACTACCTTGGGGAACTCCAGCCAGAACAGGAAGGGGACATGAGAGAAATCCATTCAGAGCCACACGTTGACTACGACCAGAGAGGAAGTCCGCAAGCCATGCATGGAGATTTCCATGGATACCATAGGAGGAGAGTTTGGTGAGCAGAGCTGGGTGCCAGACCGTATTGAGGGCACGTGATATGTCAAGGGAGACAGCTCTAATTTCCTGTTTGACATTGAGGACCTCCATCCATTGTTGAGACAGCAAAATCAGCATGTCCAGAGTAGAGTGACCTGGTCTGAATCCAAATTGATGATCAGAGATCAAGCCATTGGAGAAAAGGAAGGATTTGATATCCGAAGCAATGATGGATTCCATGACTTTGCTGATAATTGGGAGCAGGCTGATTGATCTTTCGTTGCAAGGATCTGTTTTTGCACATTTTTTGTGTAAAGCGGTAATGATGGCTGATTTCCAAGCTGATGGCAGATGACATTGAGCAAAAGAGAGGGTGAAGAGAACAGAGCGAGGGAGTGAAAGAGCGGCAGAGCTGGATTTTAGGACCCGTGGGCTGATGCCATCTGGTCCAGTTGCAGAATCAGAGTCGAGGATTGACAGAAACTTCTCCACCTTGTCAGCAGTGAAGGACACAGAGTCCAGGAGCAGCTGGGTTCGACTGGGTTCGGTGGGTACAGAGAGAGATGGGTTTGGGACATAAGATTTTGAGGCAAATACAGAGTTGAGGCATTCAGCTTTTTCACGTGCGAAATTGTTCACAGATTGAACTTTTGGCGCTAAAGGAATTATATGAGCAGCTTTGTGTAATCATGGTCAGATATATACATTTGCTACATCTCCTCTGAATGTAAGGCACAATATATGTGCATCATAGATAATTCTCTAGCTTTGAGAAGTATTTTATCCAAAACCTCATGATTATTCTTTGTCTGATGAAATGTCTTTCCATGCACTGTGATAACATTTACCACTACCTGTAAAGTTCCTAATGACTATTTTTTTTAAATTAGTTTTGAAAATCTTTGTTTAGGCATTTCACTTCATTTGTTAAATCAAAATATAGAAACAAATATATAGCCCGTAGGTTTGTCTCTAATTGTCAAGATAATTATAATTTCGCAAATGAGTTTCCATGGAAAATTTGTATTTTAGGTAAGGTAAGTTGTTTTTTAAAAATAAATTGGCAGACAGCATAACAAATTTTTCACGAAGCACATGCAACTCGCGAATGGTTTATGGCTGTTCTTTTATCCGCAAGTGGCTATCATATAAAACAGGCTGGGATTGGGTGTACGAGCTATCTGAACGTGGTCGAGCGATCCGCTCATCATTGCCATTTGAAACTGATCCTGATAAATAAATAAAAAGGAAATATGTCGTACATAGCACGATACTTGTGAAATCCCTAAAATAAGTCATTGGCCTATGATGACCTCAAAATAGTTGGTCGTTTAATTCAGTGACCTGGTATGGAAATCCTCTTAAAATTTCAAGTCAATCAGATGAAAATTGAGGATTTTAGAAATTTGGCCTATGTTGACCCTTTGGCCTATGTTGACCTCAAAAACACTTGGTTGAATTCAGTGTCCAGATATGCAAATCCTCTTAAAATATCAAGTCAATCAGATGAAATTTGAGGATTTTAGAAATTTGACAAAGTTGGTGACCTTTGGCCTATGTTGACCTATTGACCTTTTGACCCCAAAAACAATAGGCTTTTGCTTATGACCAGCTCTACCATTTGAAGTTTCGTGAAGATCGGTTGCAAATTGTGACCTGGAGGCGACTGACATACATACAGACAGACAGACAGACAGACAAACAGACAGAATAACGCACAAGACCAACCAATATACCTGAAAAATCGACAGACAGACAGACAGACAAACAGACAGAATAACGCACAAGACCAACCAATATACCTGAAAAATCTTCGATTTTCACAAGTAAAAATGATATCTTTCCAATATTGATATGGAGAGATTGCCACAGAGCATTACCCTGGAGCAAAACATTCAAAACAGCAATGTGTACCAATCCCTGAAATATTTTTTCACAAGCTTATATTAGGGCCTGGCCTGGCCAGCACTTTTTTCCTCAATCTAAAAAGAGACCATTTTTTATGTGGCGATGAAATCGAAATGTCAATGAGGGTAAACTCATTCACATTAACCCAAACACCAAAGTGCATGGTCATACGAAGCCGTGACACCAAGATGATACATGATCATCCAAAAAACCCCATCCTGACCCTGCCTGGTGATACATCTCCCCAATGCTGACACTTTCCATCTTAACAACTCCATCGTCAGCAGGATCAATATGGTTAGTGTTTAGCTTAAGTGGGAGCTGGGGATACTCTGATTTTAAGGAAAAGCACACCATTAAACAATCCCTCAAAGATAGAAACATGAAAAGGTAGAAATGAGAGCGGAGATACAGAGAAGAAGTTAGAAAACGAGGAAAGACGAGAAGGAAAGGAAAAACAAGGAAGAGGGGCAAACGAAAAAGTCTTGCGGAGAATGAGACCCCACTAATGAGCAGACTGAGTCAGGTGCTAATGTTGAAGGTTAGGTGAGTGAGGAGTAGGGTGATGGAGTGGTGGTGACGTTAAAGTACTGCAACATCAAAGGTTGTACTATGGATTTAAATTGCACCGAAGGCAGCAGTATTAAAGATTTATATTTTAAGCTTCTGGATACGAAGCTTGTCTCAGGAGAATTACCTGGTCGTTGTTAGATTGTTAATTAAAAACCTATTGCTGACTTGCTCGGTGTGCCTCTGTTATTACGTACGCATGAGGAGAGGATGGAGGATGCGGAGGGCGAATTTGAGGGGGGGGGGGGGGATAGAGGAATGAGGATGAAGTAGAGTAGAGTAGAAGTGATATGAGGTTTGAAGGAAATAGGAATAGGGGAATGGACAGGTATAGGCCATATCAAGGGGAAGGAGAACAACTGTTTCCATACCAAGAGGAAGCAATTGACATATGTGATATCCAACTGTGAAAGCAAGTGATATTCCCTGGCAATTGCATTTAGCAATATCTCCATACAGTCGGCATATGATGCCGTGGAAGAAACACAGTACGTGCAGGCAAAAGCAAAATTGGCAATTATTCGAAAACAGAATGTTAGTTTCCTCCCTTGGGCATGGCAGGACAGTGTGGAGCACAGGGAAGGAGAACAACAGTTTCCAATTTTTGCATACATAATAAATATATGGCATCCTCTTGACTTAAAGTGGTTAACCTTACTGACGAGTACCAGTTGTGGTCTGCATGTGCGATCCTCGCTTTGTGATTGGCTTCAAACCCTCAGGACAACTTGGGGTGGGCACTAAAATGCTATCGATGAAGAAGCATTTCCACTCAAATCCCTCTAAATGAGCTCCAGTCGTGGAATACAGACCAATCTCTTGTGAGAGGCCATATCTTCAGATGGATCACACCATTTTTATTTTTATTACATATACTATACCAGTTGAAGGACACGGCGTTGCCGGGGAAAGGGGCGGTGGAGGGGGGGGGGGGGGGGAAGTGAGACAAGAGTGGGGGGAGTGGAAGGAGGAGTGGAGGGGGAAGTGAGGGGAGAGGGAGTGGAAAGATATACTACCTATACATCTTGGGGGTGGGTGTGGATTTGACAGGCCCCTCCGTTTTGGGGGTTGAGGGGGAAGGGAAGGAGGAAAATTTACCCGTGCTTAGAGTGCTTTATCCTCGGTGTTGCCCAGGTAAAAAGGAAATTGTAATACACTCTGCCACCAACACCAGGTGGCGCTACACTGTACACATTTACATAGAGAATTTACGCCTCTTCCCCAGCCTCCCACACCCCCGCATGAGGCCGCGGCCACAGAGTCAATGTTACCCCCTCACACAAAGTTGTATTTGTATTTGTACCCTGGGTAAAGTATATAAGCGTTTATAGCTGGAGTACCCGGTGTTGCTCAGGCGAAAAAGAAACAGCAGATTTTATGACGTCAAGGAAGAAGAAGAAGACTCATCACCAACTTCGACTGCTTCTGGAATTGTCTGATTGAATCTGATTTGTTTGATTATTTATGTTCAAATGTCTGGTAATTGTATTGTATTTATTTATGAATAAGTGTACTTGCATATAACTGTCATTCATTAATCCAAAAGGCTTACGCACTATACAGCTTTTTTTCAATCCTCCAAAAAATCGACTTTCTTTTTTTTTTTTCAAAAAAAATATTTTTTTCGTCTAAAACACTTCCTGGCACTCACTGACAACCCCCTGAAAGTTTGACGTAGATCCATTCAGCCATCTCTGAGAAAAAGTGTGACACACACAGACACAGACAAACGGCTGTCTTATTAGTATAGACTAGCGTGGCGTGCCTCACAACACGTCATTTCAGAGGGGTAGACATATTTGACCATTTCGGTGTCTTTTGGGTCTTCAGGGCCATTTGGGTCTTCAGGGTCTTTTGGATCTTTGGTGTCTTCAGAGGCTTTTGGGTCTTAAGGGTCTTTTGGGTCTTCGGGGTCTTTTTCGTCTTCGGGGTGTTTTGGGTCTTCGGGGTGTTTTGGGTCTTCGGGGTGTTTTGGGTCTTCGGGGTGTTTTGGGTCTTCGGGGTGTTTTGGGTCTTCGGGTGTTTTGGGTCTTCGGGTGTTTTGGGTCATCGGGGTGTTTTGGGTCTTCGGGGTGTTTTGGGTCTTCGGGGTGTTTTGGGTATTCGGGGTCTTCGGGGTGTTTTGGGTCTTCGGGGTGTTTTGGGTATTCGGGGTCTTCGGGGTGTTTTGGGTCTTCGGGGTGTTTTGGGTATTCGGGGTGTTTTGGGTATTCGGGGTGTTTTGGGTCTTCGGGGTCTTCGGGGTGTTTTGCGTATTCGGGGTCTTCGGGGTGTTTTGGGTATTCGGAGTCTTCGGGGTGTTTTGTGTATTCGGGGTGTTTTGGGTATTTGGGGTCTTCGGGGTGTTTTGGGTATTCGGGATCTTCGTGGTGTTTTGGGTATTCGGGGTCTTTTTGAGCCTCAGGGCCTTGAAGGGTATTTTGGGTCTTTGGGGTCTTCAGGGGTCTTTGGGGTCTTCAGAGGTCTTTGGGGTCTTCAGGGGTCTTGTTGGTCTGAAGGGTCTTGGGGGAATTAAAGGGTCGTCAAAGGTCTGAGAGGTCTCAGCAGTCTTAACGCAATTAAGAGGGTTAAATAAGAGGGTGGTAATTTTATTCAAAGAAGAAGAAGACGTTTTCTTCACATATAAACATACATAACCATAGACGTTTGCTCTATTATAATAAGATGTGTGAGTTATATAATTAGCAACCCACGATCTGAGGTAACTCGGCTAAAAATTATTCGATTTTCACCAAATAAAGTTTATGAGTGGCTGCACAGACCCCTACTGCTCAATAAAAGTGGAAGCAGAATGCAAATTGGAGTTAAAATAAACCCATTAGAGCAGCCTGCACGTATTGCACTGTGTGAATTATAGAATTACCAACCTGCGATCGACCTGTTTTTCAAATATTAACAAAATTTTTTTTTTTTGGCTAAAACACTCCCTGCCACTCACTGACAAAACCCTGAAAGTTTGACTGAGATCCGTTCAGCCATCTTTGAGAAAAATGGCGACACAGACAAACGGCTCTCTTCTATAGTAGATAACTACTACTGGACTTGAATAGTCCCAATTAATCAGACATTCTTGTGTGGTCGAAATCTTGTGTCAAGGTGGTTGGTCAAGCCCGTCATGTCGTTGAATTAACACCAGGTGGGAATTGACTCAGCCTGTCATCCTTCCGAGGTCGGCAAAATGAGTACCAGCTGACTGGGAAAAATGAGCCATTTGAGTATCGTCCCTGGGAGTGGCGACCCATCCAGGATTTGGCCCAATAGCCTAGGAAACTGCTGAAGATGCAAGAGCAGTGGTCTTTTTCTTCTTCTTCTTCTTTTTCTCATGCGGTCAGCCATGGGGGAAGTTTGGCCAAAGTCTTTCACAAACTGGCTGACCAGGCTTGATGGTGAAACTGGTGAAAGGGCAGAAACCTGGAATTTGTTTAGGGCCAGAACCAACTCGCCCGCTCTTCACAAATGACGCCAAGTGACATATAAGGTCCACTCCTATATTTTAACTGATGGTACACCCAAATAAGATCCATCTGAAGGATGACCCACTTTGTGATGCAACAATCTTCCTGTGAAGCACCAATCCAACCGTATATATTTTCGGTTGGAATCCAAACCCAGACTTAGTTCAGAGGCAGCCTGTGCACTATCTCATGTGCAACATCTTGACATTTCCTGCTATTTATTAAATGTGTCAAAAGAATTTGTTCCTTTGTTCTAACTTCTAATTAATATAGGAACAAAGAGTATAAGAAATTTGAACAGAAGAATAAAAATTTAAATTCACTTGGAGAGTAGATCTATGCATATTAACAATCATTTTAAGGTATAAGATTTTGAGCAATGCAAAGTATATCTATAATAATAAAAGGCAATGTGTGTCAGTCAGTTAGTGTGGGTGTCTCCTCCATCACTCCAAAACCATGAAACCTAGCGGCCCAAAACGTTGCATGCATACTAAGCGAACTCCAAGGGAGTGCATTAATGAAAACTGGGTGTTTGGGTGTGTTTAAACACCCTTTTTGAAGACAATTTAGGGAATGCTCATCATTTTAAAAAAGCCTAACCAAAATGGCGATGCGCCATCTTGGTCAGCCCTCTGTCACATCGCTGGGTTCTTAAGCCGCCATTTTGTTTCGGTCTATTCAAACATGCCTTGCCTTGGAAACACGATTTACTCTCATGGGATAATTAAAGTATATAATCAAAATTTGGGCACAGATTTAAGGATCGGATCTCGAAGACTAAATAAGTGCCGAAATCTGGAATGAAATCTGTTAATTTTAGGTAATTAGCTATTCTTATAACTAAGTGTATATCTTATAACCTCAGCTTTAAGCAGGGCTGTCCCTCCTCCTTCTCCATATTGCCAAAGCATTAAACTTAACTTTTTCTGTGATTCCAACAATTATATTGTTGGAATTATATTCCAACAAAAACAATTATAGTGAAGAAAAGATTAAGGAATGTGCCCAAAGTGTAACTTTGAGTACTGTGAAAATAATTAACCAGCGGGATCGCTGTGAAGGCTTCGGCAGTCATGCCTGGGTACTCTGTGGGGGGGGGGAAATCTCCGGAGTTAGGAAGGCAAAATAAATCAAATTGAAAGAACGATTAACATCATGGAAGGATTACAATGAGTAATAAAGCAACAGGACAAGTGAAGTCCAAGCAATCATCAACGAATGTCTGATCTTCATAAGTACTAATCGCTAATCTCTTGCCAAGCTAGCCATTCCTTATCAATCGTTTTGTGGGAGTGCTTGTTTGAGTGCTTAAGCCACTTGGCAAGTGCTCTACAAGCTTATTGGTAATGTAACACCCCTGTTCGTCTGCTCTGCCACCTTATCCTCCTCTTCCTGCTCCCTCTCCCTGTCTTCCTACTCCCCGCTCACTCCTCCTCCAGCTCCCCGCTCACTTCTCCTTCTGATCCCCGCTTACCCCTCCTCCTACTCCCTTCTCATCCCTCCTCCTGATCCCCACTCAACCCCTCCTCCTGCTCCCCACTCACTCTCCTCCTGCTCCCTACTCACTCTCTTCCTGTTCCGCT
The DNA here is from genome assembly GCF_964187855.1 of Myxine glutinosa. NCBI lineage: Eukaryota > Metazoa > Chordata > Myxini > Myxiniformes > Myxinidae > Myxine > Myxine glutinosa. The sequence continues at coordinate 66,643,645 of NC_136270.1, read as the reverse complement.
CTTCCTGTTCAGTTTAGGTTTTGTATCCCACTCATTGACTGGATCTGCATCCAGACCTAAACCCAAATCTAATTGGCTTGTTCTTGACATCTACCCAACTAATACACCTAGTTTTGTCACAACTCGTCCACACACATCGTTTTGAGATATCGCGCTATATCGTTTTTGGCCCTATCTCTCAATGGTGAAGAGTCACTTGAAAGATTCCTAAAAAATTCTAGGATTCGGATCCAGATATTCACCAAAATCGAATCAATTAGTCACTGTCAAACAACCTGTCCACCAAGTTTTGTCCGAATCCATGCATAACCTTTTGAAATATCCCACTTGTTGTCAAACACCCAACCTGTCCACTAAGTTTTGTCCAAATCCATCCAAATGTTTTTTTAGGTATCCTACCCACAGACAAACAATGGTGAAAAAACAACCTCCATCCACCTTCAGTGGCAGAGGTAATAAAACCAAAGATCTTGTTGAGCTCCACAGCTATTGGTGCGATTACTGAGCAAAAGGACAAAGTATTACTGAGAAATGTTGGTCATGTGATCGTGTATATGTCTCAGCGAGACTTATAAGCAAGAAAGGTTCTTCCCATAACCCCTTCCTGGTTAAGCCCTCAAAGTCCAACCTCTCCCATTTGTGGAACCACCTTCCTGAGATTTCAATCGCACTCTTCCCTACAGGGATTCAAGCAAGCATTTCCCCACCATCGCATGTAATCCCCTATCCCTTCCCACAATCTTTTCTACACCACTAACCATACCTAACCCAATCCTCCAGGAAGGTTTCCTCCTCTAATTTATCCTCCTTCCCTTCCTTGTTCCGTCCACCTACTGCTCCACTGTCAGGTCAGTCAGTTGCCCTTTTACTCTCCGTCTCCTCGCTCTTCCATGAACCTAGATGTTGTATGAAAAAGTAAGAAACTAATCATATTTGTGGCTATGTATTAGAAAAGAAATTGATATATTTTGGAGTTGAAAGGTTTGGCTTAACGAATGAGATTGATGAAGCGAGGGAATTTCTTCAACATTGGTGAAAATAACCACGTGGTCTACCGGTTTGAATTATTTTGGCAAATTCATATAACTGACTTTGAAAGGGGAGAAAGTTCCAGGAACAGTAGACATTTTGAAAAGGCAAGAGGTTCCTGAAGGTTCTAGCCTAGCTAGACTATTGACTAAACAGGTATATTAAGACCATTATGTCACACCTGGAGGCTGTCCCTGGGTTTCCTTACCCCTCTGCATGATTTCACATCAATGTGCTTGTGTGTGAGTGACAAAGGAATGTTAAAGAAACACATAGGTGATGAAGCAAAGAAAATGAGTCTGTTGATAGCTATGTTCGTGTTCAACTTTGACTCACAACAGATTAATATTCTGTGTGTTTTGTTTTGTAATGTTTACTAGACTTCTTGTTTGCACATCATTTATAAAGGCCGAACATATGTATTGGATGTAACATAGCTCACAGGTGAGTACGTATAACTACTTCTACTTCTACGACTAATTTTATGGCCTCAATTATTCCCACCTCCTCCTGGGGTCGGCCGGGGAAAGTTTTTGCCCTAAGATTTTCACGAACCTGTTGGCCAGGCCTGACGTTCAACTGAAGGTGAAGGAATTGGTCATTTGTTCTGGATCCCAGTGATATCTCGACTCTTTTTGGCAAAAGACAGCATGGGATCTTTAACATCCACCACCAACCAGTGCACTGACAGACTTGTTGTCTAGTTTAACACACTTAATCCAAGGCCTAGAGGTCTAGGTCCTAATAATTGAGGCCGTAAAATTGGTAGTAGAAGTAGTTATACGTACTCAGCACCTGTGAGCTATGTCACATCCCATAAATATGTTCAGCCTTTATAAATGATGCGCAAACAAGAAGTCGAGGCCATCCTAATAGCCCTGCATCATACATAAATGTGTTTGGCCAAATTGTTTTTTTTTCTATGACTTTTCCCTTTTTTCACGTGTCGCACGAGATATTGCACCTTGAAAGCCTTTGGTATTGGAAGTGTGAACACGAGCCACTTCCGACCCACAAGGTCAGTACCTGGGGTACAACCTGCATGACCCGTCCCTCTGAGATACATCTGAGCTCTGGAGTGAAACAACTTCTTCACAATACGCACAAAGGCGGTTTCCATGGCATCGTCCTCAGGCATGTGAGCTACAACAAGGCACCCGCGAGAGAAGCGATTTATTTTTACAATTGACAATACGCGCCACAAAAGAACACAGGAACCCCAAATCTCAGTATATAAGGGTGCTTGAGCCACCATAATAGAGCAATAAGGATGAACGAGTGCTTTATCATCGAAAAAAAACCTACATTCACTCGGTTACTAAATGCAGTTTGCATCTTTGTTTGTCGATGAATAGTTTAATTATCACTCAACAAAGATGCTCTGCTTTGTTTCCATGCTACTCATTTTAGTCCTCCCTTTGATCACGAGATATCCTTGACTGGGTTGTCATTGGAAACATAAAAGACATTATTGAAGAATCTTCGCTATATGTTGGTTTTCGTTTAACGATGCTAATTCTAAAAATCACTGCCATAAGAGTTCATTAATATCTCTCATATTACAGTCTAATTAACACCAAGAAATCCCTGAACAGTTCACTTATTATTAAAGATCTTTTCTTCCTGGAATACCGCCGATGCTTTCAGAAATGTGATATCCGTTTTGGACATCGACTCTTTGGAAAAATCTGCATTTTGCTTGGTCTGTTGTCAAATCTCAGAAAAGCAGGGTCATGATAGACACTAATATTTCTTTAATGGCCTCGATTATTCCAGAACATTTTTGGCCCAGGTCTCACATGAACCGGCTGGCCAGGTCAGATTTAGGTATTCCATCAATCATTCATTCCTTCTTGTATCATGATCTATGCAGGGCCGGAACATTTTCTTGGCTAGGGTTACAATTTTACACGGGTCACAACTCCTACACAGGAGGTCAGGTCATGGATTTGGAATTGCTTAGGGTGTCAGCGGTATCTCACCTACTCTTCTTGAGGAACACCGTGGGTTATTTAGCGTCTACCAACTAATGCTTGCAGACAGGATGTCCCGTTTACCGACACACACATTGATTGATCTCCCTGCCTGTGAAACTCCAGAATGACAGTTTACAGCTGGGCCGAGATTGGAACTCAGGCTACAGCTGTGAGGCTTGTGTAGTACCTATCTCAATGACAAGTGGGCTTACCTCTAAACTATCCTACCACCCCTTGAAATTTAGAAGCTGTGCTGCCTTTGTGAAAAGCTATCTAATGATCTTGACGTATTCGTATTCATTCGTGCTCGTGTGAATGCAATATGAAGTGATGTGTTTTTCGATTATTGAAGCTTGCCAAAAGTTCTGTGCCGGAAGGACTTAAAGGAAAGAAAGTTTCAGTTTTGAGAAAAAGTAACCCTTCAAGAGGAGTAGACGAATAAAAGCGGTTGTGTAAACATTGCTTGCATGTTAGCAACAAGATGTAACCTTCCAGGAACATCCACATTTACTCTCTGGATGGTAACTGGAAATTATGAACTAACCGGGTGACCATCAATAATGGTACGATAAATCGCAATGTTAAGCATCGTAGACTAAAAGAACAGGATGCGATTAGCCAAGGATGGGGAAACTGCTGACATGTGGTAGTCCTTTCTTTTAAATAAAAACCATGAAATTGCTTCGATCTGTACGCAGTTTGGCAACCAGTTTGGCTTCTGAAGCAACTATTGCCAGAAAGATTGGGGTGACGAGGAGTCGCATGTAGGGTAAAATAAAGAGGAAGGGTTTCAGGTGGAATTAATTTTGCCATTAGGCCACCATGCCTGTGCAGACCCAGATGCTTCCTTCCGGTTTTGTTCGAGAGCAAGAAGCTCTTTTGAAGCTGTGGATTTTCTAAAGTGAAATTACCAGGTCTGTTTGAAAGCGGTCAGGATTGAATGGAGCTCTTGGCAGTCACGAATCGAGCACCACTGACCACACACAGAGACTGCCTTTCCTAAAGAATGTTATCGACAAAGAGAGGACGCGTGTATATATTGTATGGATGTGCAATCTATTACATCAAAGCCAAATGTTGGAAGTAAATATTTTCTGCTCTTCCTCGACCAGTGATATGTGTAAAAAAGAGGAAAAAAAAGAAGTAAACATGGAGGCAAAAAGAACTAAAAACCCCATCATGTTTTCCTTGTGAACTTAGGCATGCATAATGTGCGTGGGAGCGGGTCTGCCGGAAATGCAGCCGCGCTTTATGGAACGAATCCAAGTTGCAGAAAACTGTGGAATCTGGGGATTATCGATGTACGAATGAACTCGGGAATTCTGAAAGTGAGTACGTACCAAGTTGGATAAAAAAGAAAATCCATCCGAGAATGCAACATGGACGCCGATATTAATTGGCAAGAGTTTTGTCCACAATGAGTCCGAGTCTGGTCGATTCTTTTGCAAAACGCCAAAACCAAGGATTTTAATTCGATGGAATTTTAGGGTCTAATTGTTAACATCAAAGCTGTAGTAATCATAATGAAGAATCAGAACCTGTTATGTTGAAGAAAACTATTCAAAGTCATGTTTCTTTTTAAGATTCTGGTGATCCGAGTACTAGCGGTGAAAATAACATGATTTGTGTTTGATTAAGCGGATCATCTAGGCTGGTGTTGTTAAAGGAATTTTACATTCATTGAATATTTCCATTGCTATTGAGATCGAGGAGGATGTGAAGGGGACATATATATTGGCAGCACTGGGAGGTAGCTTAGGCATGGATTGGTGATTGTATACCTGTGTTGTCATTGTGATGTCTGTGAGAGGATGTTGTCAAAAGTGAATGTGCTGCCAGTGTTTGTTTGTTTTTCACCATAAAACTTCCTTCAAACTCCTTAGTGATGTCGCTGTACCCGCCTCGCTGTTCTCCTGCCATCTCCTCCTTTCCTTGTCACCCCTCAGTGAAATTGATTAAATAAACTGATGGATTGAATTGAAGTGGCCTTGATAGAAACACAGGCATGGCAGACAAATTTCCTCCTCCTGTTATATCCAATATTTTCCATCAACAGAGGACTCTTGAAATGGCGTAGGAATGTTAAATGAAGAGCTTTTGCGTGTGCATTGTGTGCTTGTTTACAGCAGTAGTTCCCAAACTTTTTAGCATGAGGCCTCCCTTTTGGTTTTTCACCAAACCCTAATGTTGCCCCACTCCCATTTTTGTATTGAAATAAATTTTATTTTGGATGCAGTTAAGCACAGTCAGACACTATACCGCCATGGCCACTGCCCAATGTTGATACGACACTACTACAGAGATGATTGAAGAATATGAGCGCACAGCTCCTTTCAGATTTAGGACCAGACAGGAAGTTCTGTGAATAGGTCTCAATGGCTTTACGAGATGAAAAAGTTAATCCAACAAAACGAATTGCATGGTAGATGCTGACGTCGCAATCGCTATGCAAACTAGATGGTGTTCATAGAATACTTACCTTGCGCAGTCAACTTGGTGTGAGCCAACTCTTCTATTTTTGAACTTTTTTTTTTTTTTTCAATATGGCTGCCAGACCACGTGAGCGATGACATCATCAATTTATATTCTCTAAATAATTGTTGCATAGATCATGCTCAATAAATTTAAAACATCAGACTAAGCGTCCCTGTCGAATTATGACGTCATAATTATGGCACCAATGGCGTCATCGTTAACAACACCTATTCCCCATATGGAGTTGTTTACAATGAGCCATGTTTCAATTTTTAAAATGCTGACACGGCACACACTTAATTTCACTGAAATGCAGACACAAATGTTATATTTTCGTCAAAAATCGTCGGAATTTCGACAAATTTGTTTTGGTCATGTGTTAATATGCCTCAGCGATTGACAAATCTGAAATAAGAATTTTATTTGAAGTCAAAATGACCCCGTGATGTCGCTCCGTACTTTTCCTGCTCGTCATTTGCAGTGTGATAATTAATTCCATGCCCACACGAGAAGACTCTTCTTCTTCATGCAATAACAACTTCTAGCTTCCAGACCGTACATCCAATCATCTTGAAATTTTGCACACCTGTTACACCTCATCACCTCTAATATAATATAAAGTTTCACGTCGATCAATGAAGCGGTTCAAGAGTTATAATTTTTTTTAAATATTTTCGTTTAATTATTCATATCTGCCAAACCACGTGACCTGTCGCAAATTCCAAAAGGTGCTTTTAGTAGCCTGATATGCTGAACACATCTGTGACGTTTCCCCTCGAAAGAATCACAAATGAGGGAGGAGCTTGGTTTTAAAAGTTTATGCTTAAAAACGTCATAACTCCGAAACCATGTGACGCATGACGTCATTCTCGCTGATTTTTTTTGTTCGTTATGGGTATGCGATTCTGCCTGCAAAGTTTGGCCTCGATCTGTTCATTCGTTAAGGAGAAAATTGGATTTTAGTGGTTTTTCACTCAAAACAATATGGCGTCCGAACCACGTGACCTACGACGTCATTATAATTTTATTTCTGCATCAATTTATACCGAGAAGATTCTCAAGAAATTTCATCCTGATCGGATAAAGTTTTTACTTGTCGAATTATGACGTCATAACGGTGGCACCTATGATGGAATCATTCACATATATTATTCCGCATGGATAGTTCTTTGCAATGCGACCTGTCTCAATTATTTCTGTGCAGCGGTATTTCAGATATAGAGGTGCAAAGTTTTTTGTTTTTTTCCAAGATGGCGCCAATACCACGTGACCTGTGGCGTCATAATATTCACTAAAATATTCTACAGGAGGAGGCCCTCCTATGGTGAAAATATTATGTCAATCGGACCAACGGTTGCCAAGAAAATAAAATTTTAAAATGCAGACGTGCACGTACGTACGTACGTACGGACGGACCCGAATGCTTAACCCTGCCTTTCGCTTCGCGAGCGCAGGGTAACAATGATTCCAACATCCTCTTCCCATCTCCAAGGCAAGGGAAAACCAAGCTTCTACTGTTTAGTTGTTTTTTTCGTTTACAAAGCCATTAGTTGTGGTGTTATTCACATGCAGCAGCACGCACGGAGATGGCACGATGTTGTATGGCCCCCCAGTATGCCCCCCAGTTTGGGAACCACTGGTTTACAGTGACTCGGTTTGGCTCGACAGGCACTACTAACCTGCAGTTGCTAGCGTGAAATCTAATTCAATTAATCTTTCAAACATTAAAAGAATATAAGACCCATCTCTTCGCTGACAAGAATGCCAATCTTTGTATAATTGCAAAAAAACCCAAAAGAAAACCAGTTGTTAATTGGGAAAAAAATAAAATTAGATGGTGTATAGATATTGGCCGAGCTACTGTATTCACTCAGGGTGCGAAGAGGAGGAGATTGTTAATAGGATATTCATCACAGATTTTTTTAGATGATCAATATGGACTAATATACAACAATATTTGCTCACCCTCCCCCACCTCCCCTTCCCTTCTTTCTTTTGATCAAAATGTCTGGGGTATGTATTAAGCACGGGCCTTAGCAGGAAACAAACTCCGAGGTCTCCTCGTCTCTGCCTTTGCATGAATTGTGAAATACAACGGGGCTTTCCGTTTCCTCGGCATAGCTGTGATGGCTAATCTATGGCGAAAGAGCAAAAAAAAAGGATTCCTGCGAGATCCTTTCCTCCGTGCGGAGATAGCCAGCATCGCATGTTGGCGTTTGCAGTTTTGCCACCTGTACCCATAAAGAAACCTTCCTGGGAGTTCCTTAAATCCTCAGGCATTGGTTTCAGTGAAATCCATTAAACTGTTCTCAAGTTATAGCACGACAAACAGACAGACCTACACGAGTACACGGCTACTTTTATGATATAGATTGTCAGCATTTAAAAGAAAGAGTGAGTGGCAATTTCAAAATGGTTAACCATAATTGTTGAGTTCCTGAATACAAATCGGACTTGCAGAAAAAAGGAAATGCTGAAAAATATCGGTGGGAGAGAGGTGCTCAATTGGTATCATTCACTTCCTGTTAGTACAATTAGCTAGCAGTAGCTGTGCAGTTATAACAGACATACACGTATACACACACACACACACACACACACACACACACACACACACACACACACAAATTGACACTTCTCCTTTCACCAATAGATGCAAAAATTTAGTGTATTTTTTCTTGGGGATACGGAACTAAACAAACAAGATATACTTATAACAGCACTCAGCCCATGCAGCTGCCATGTCCGCCATGCCAATTATGATTAATAGTAAATAATCATAATTTTAAACTTACCTTGTGCATTGACAAGCCCCAGATATGATCTTTCCATCGGTGTTAAAAAGCATGAAGGTTTGGTTAGAATGCTCCCATTTACGAACCTTCAGGCCATGAACAAGCCCTCATTGTTTTATCAAGCTTTTGGAAGAGTTAATCAGAAAGTTCTCCAAAACGTTCATTGTGCAATTTCTTGCAGGTACGTTTTCAAGTATTTTCGGCTTCTTTTAAAGCTTGGTGAGTTGTTCCACGCTACAATCCTTATCTGGCACATATGACACACATCCAGGTCACCCTGATAGACTTCATTGCTAGAGGTTTATGCGCATGCATGTGGAGCAATCTAGGGCAGATTACATAATTTTGAAAATGCCGTATTGGCTGAAGAGAAACAACATGAACGTGGATAATGGATATTAGCAATAGATGTGCATTCCTGAGTCTGCCCATTATATTTGGCCCATTTCATGTGATACTAAACATGTATACACTTTTGTACGGTATTTATCAGAAGCTTAATGCAAGCTTCTACATCACCATAACTATTATCGTGTTTAATAAATCCCAAAAGTGTTAAATTAATATTTCAATCGCATTCTCAAATCCAGCCTTTGATTTCGGTTTTCATGTCGGAATATAAATGGACCCCAACATTCTTTTCCACTTAGCTGGCATGACATTTATACGTGAGTGTGCAACACTCAAATGTGGAAGGGTTGGAAGAATAAAGTTATGATTAATTAGTGAGGTTTGAAAAAACAAAAACAAGGGGAATTACGGTGACCTGCGGACACATTAATCATTTACGTCAAATCTGACATTCAAGACTTTAGGCGTGTTTGGGAATCATAATAAAACGCTGACATAACCATGTCGGAGATGAACTGTTGGAATTATTACCTCTGCTGCAAAGGTGGGTGGAGCTTATGTTTTCACCTCTATTTGTCTGTCAAATAGTTTGTCTGTCTGTACACATATGTCTGTTTGTCGGTCTGTCTGTGAGTATGATACAGTATCTCAAAACGTTATGGACGGATTCTGACGAAACATGGTGGACAGGTTGGGTTTGTGTCAAGGACGAATTGATTAGATTTTGGTGAAGATTCGGGTTCGGATACGAGAACTTTTTAATGTTTTAAAGTGATTCTTCACCATTGAGTGACAGGGTCAAAAACGATATGTAGCATGATATATCAAAAAATTGTGGATGGATTATGATAGAATTTGATCGATTACTTGGGTAGGTGACCACGACAAACAGAATAGATTTTTGGTTCATGTCTGAATTCTGATCCGGCCATGTATGATACAAAAAGGAAACTGTTCAGCCTAGTGGAAGTATATGCGCTCTACCGAATGTCGTTCAAGTTCACGAAATCATCACACATGAACCTCATCACATACAATCGCGCTGGAGATGTCGGAAATGCAAAGGTATCAATGATTTTTTCATTAAGCAACCCATCCCTTTCACTAGCATTATTGTTGTGACATGCGAAGGACATTTTTAAAATAACTAGAGTTTTCAGGAATCTGTGACACATTTCAGAGCGTTCCTCTGCATTGGCACAAAGAGCGCAAAGCGATCGTGATTGCACTTGATAATCACAATAGCACGGAGCGACGGTGGCCATGTAAGCAAATGTAAAGCTCTCGTACACTGTAAGTGTGCATTTCAGCCTTTGGCAGGTTTACACGTTTGTGAAAATGTCATTTGTTAAAGGAAACAGCCGTGAGAGAATTCACAAAAGGTAACAATACAGTCCATTCATGCACAACAAATCAATTACAGTTATGCGGGTGTTCTCTCCCATTATGCCGAGGCCCGAGATGATTTAAAAGAATGTAAGATATTTCGAGGGGTCAAAAGTACGTGTGCGTTTTGGCCTCCTCTTTCAATGCTGTCTATCTGTACTGAGGTGATGCTACAAGCATCTCTGGATGTAAACAAGGTGATCAGTAAGGGGCAGTATGATCACAGACAGACAGCTTGCCTGGCAGATAATTATTAATAAGACCAGGAGAAATTGCAAAGTTAGTCTATCAGTTCTTTTAAAATAAATTATATATATGTATATATATATATATATATGCAGTATATAGTCACGTGAAAAAGTAGGGACACCCCATGTAAGTTTTGACTTTTTCAACATATTTCAACATACAGCTATTTGATCTTCATTTCAACAATATTGACACATAAAGGTGATATAATATAACAAATATCATGAAACATTTACATTTTGTAGTCCATTGTATAATTTAAATAAACATAAATGCAAATTTCGCATGTGGAAAAAGTAAGTACACCCCGACATTTATCACTACTTCAAATACCTAAAATTAGAATCAGGTGCACCAGCTCAGGTGCAAATGATTAGAACATCGTTAGAGAGGATCTTGGAGGAACCTGTCTTATTTAAACCTCAGACATTTAGTTTGGTTTGCTCTTTGTTGTTGAAGTGTGCGGCGTCACCATGCCTAGATCAAAAGAGCTCTCTGAGGCCTTCAGAAGGAAGGTTATAGATGCCTACGAGTCTGGGAAGGGATTTAAAAAGATCTCCAAACAATTTGAAATCAATCATTCGACTGTCCGGAAGATCATCTACAAGTGGAGAAGATTCCACACACTGCCAACTTGTTCAGGCCAGACCGCCCCAGCAAGTTCAGCCTGAGAGCAGACCGCAAGATGCTGAAAGAAGTCTCGAAGAACCCCAGAATGTCATCACGGGACCTACAGGTAGCTCTTGCCACTGTTGATGTCAAAGTGCACGAGTCTACCATTAGAAAGAGGCTGCACAAATTTGATCTACATGGGAGGTCTGCCAGGAGGAAACCTTTGCTGTCCAGAAAGAACATCATGGCAAGACTAAAGTTTGCCAATGAACACCGAGGCAAAGACCAGCACTTCTGGAACAATGTGCTTTGGACAGATGAGTCAAAGGTAGAGCTATTTGGCCACAGTACCAGAAGACATGTGTGGCGAAAACCAAAGACAGCATTTGACTACAAGAACCTGATACCAACTGTAAAGCATGGTGGTGGAAATATTATGGTTTGGGGCAGCTTTGCTGCATCAGGGCCTGTGCAGCTCACCATCATAGAATCCACTATGAATTTTTCATTGTACCAGAGGGTGCTTGAGGATAATGTGAGGCCATCTGTCGGGAAGTTGAAGCTCAACCGATTGTGGACCTTGCAACATGACAATGACCCTAAACATACCAGTAAATCCACCAAGGAATGGCTGAAAAGAAAGAAATGGAGGATTCTGGAATAGCCAAGTCAAAGCCCGGATCTAAATCCAATCGAGATGTTGTGGGGGGGATTTGTAACGAGCTGTGCATGCGAGAAACCCTCAAGCATCGCACAGCTGAAAGAATTCTGCATGGAGGAGTGGGCAAAAATTTCTCCCAGTCGATGTCAGAGACTGGTAGACAGTTATAATAAACGCCTACTTGAGGTTGTTTCTATCTGCATATATATATATATATATATATATATATATATATATATATATATATATATGTATATATATATGTATATGTATATGTATATATATATGTATATGTATATATATATGTATATGTATATATATATGTATATATATATATATGTATATGTATATGTATATATATGTATATATATGTATATATATATATATATCAGTCACTATGCGACCTTCATATCATCAGTGGAGAACCGCCAGCAAGGTGTCCCATACAGCTGCTGCTGCACCTTGCTGGGAGCGATAAGCACCGCCTGCCATGCGGTAACGTTATCTCTGGTATCCACTCATCATATGGAGTCGACCTGGTTGCGGTTGGGAGTTACTAATAATGGTATCTGTAATCTGGTTCTCCAACCTAATGAGCGGACAACATGACGTCATCGCCATGCACGTCCGCCTTGCCTGCAAAGTTCCAGAGGAACCATCTAGCAGTGCGTCATTACGGATTATAAACACCACTGTTGTCCACTGTTGGACATCACCACTGTCTTTGTGGTCTGTTTAGTGTATTTGTCGAAGGAGAGGGATTGGTCAAAGATGATGCCAAGATTCCGGATGTGAGGGGACGTGGATACTGGGATACCGTCGATGTTGAGGGCAAAGTTATGGGTGGATTTTATGAGCGTTTTTGGTCCATGGCAAGGCGGACGTGCATGGCGATGACGTCATGTTGTCCGCTCATTAGGTTGGAGAACCAGATTACAGATACCATTATATATATATATATACACACTTTATATATACACAAAGAATTAAGTTAAGCACCCTCCCCGTTTTTTTACAACCTCGCACATTACAAGTTTGTTGTCGTCAAAACAGTGTAATATACCCATGATATTGCTATATTTTCTGGAGAAGTGATATTATGGTCACATAAAAACATAACAATCATGCCGTTTTCAATATTTTATTCTGAATAATTTAAGGTGAAATTTTTTGGGAATTTTAGGCATATTTTCACCTCAATTTAAGTATGGAGCTATAGGTCCATCACGGACAGTGTGGATGACGTTTATGTTTTCTAACGTACAGTCATTGTTCTGAGAAGACCTCTAGCGATCTTTGCGTCAATAACGTGTGTAGGACCCACGTGATCGGATCACTACTCAACCCAACTCAACCCTACGAGTGCACTCATCTGCATTTCATCAATGGATAATTGCTAATGTCATACCAATCATTATTTGATCTCACATACCTTAGAATATATGCCAATGTATACATATACACAAAGAATATATATTAGGGGGTGCTTACCTTAATTCGTTGTGTAGGGGTGCTTAACTTAATTCTTTGTGTATATATATATATATATACATATATACATATATATGTATATATATATCTCCCGTGGGTATGTCCTAAGGGTATTTTTTTTAGAAAAACTTCCTATTTTTTATTTTTATTTTTGAAAAATTTTTTGAAAAAATATTTTCTTTTCAACTTGTCTTCAATTTCAATTGTTTATAAAATGTAATATCACGTATATTAGAAATACATTTGTGCAATATAATTGTTTGAAATTTATTGATGTAAACCATGACATAACAGCAAATCAGGTACAGTCATTTATCTATATATCTACATATCTGTGCAGTGTCTGTGTTGTCACTGAACTACTCCCTGAAACTTTTGTTTCCGTGGTTGTGAGGTGTTTTTAATAACGTGGTGGTCGTTTTGAATCACGTGGTGCTGAGGTATTTTGAATTATGTGGTGTTGAGGTGTTTTTAAATCACGTGGTGGTGAGGTGTTTTTAAATCATGTGGTGGTGAGATATTTAGAATTATGTGGTGGTGAGGTGTTTTGAATTACATGGTGGTGAGGTGTTTTAAATTACTTGGTGGTGAGGTGTTTTTAATTATGTGGTGGTGAGGTGGTTTGAATTAGTTGGTGGTGAAGCTTTTTGAATTACGTTGTGGTGAGGTGTTTTGAATTACATGGTGGTGAGCTGTTTTGAATTATGTTGTGGTGAGGTGTTTTTAATTTTGTGGTGCTGAGGTGTTTTTAATTTTGTGGTGTTGAGGTGTTTTGAAGTACGTGGTGGCGAGGTGTTTTAAATGAGGTAGGGGTGAGGTGTTTTAAATTGCGTCGTAGTTAGGTGTTTTGAATTACGTGGTGGTGAGGTGTTTTGAATTAGGTGATGGTGAGGTGTTTTATAATTACTTGGTGGTGAGGTGTTTTAAATTATGTGGTGGTAAGGTGTTTAAAATTATGTGGTGGTGAAGTGTAATCGTCCCAAACTTCCAGTCTGCACCTACCCCTCCCCTATGTTTGTGCTGAGGGGTTCTTTTTTGAATATATATATATATATACTAGCTTGGCTCGGCTCGCGCACGTTGCTGAGGAACGGGCTTATTTTAGCTGAGGCTAATGACTGTACCTGAGTTGCTGTGTTGTCATGATTTACACCAATCATAATACAAACAATTACTTTGCACAAATGTTTTTGTTGTGTTTGTGATATTACATTTTTATAGGCAATTTCGGTTGAAGATTTAGGTTGAATGTTTTTTTTTCAAGAAAGAACCCCTCAGCACATACATAAGGGAGGGGTAGGTGCAGATTGGAAGTTTGGGACGATTACACCTCACCACCACGTGATTCAAAACACCTCACCACCAAGTAATTCAAAACACCTCACCACCAAGTAATTCAAAACACCTCACCACCAAGTAATTTAAAACACCTCACAGCCATAAAATATGTCATGAAAACACCTCACCACCACAAAATTAAAAACACCTCACCACCACGAAATTGAAAACACCTCACAGCCATAAAACACGTAATAAAAATACCTCACCACCACGAAATTAAAAACACCTCACAGCCATAAAACACGTAATAAAAACACCTCACCACCACGAAATTGAAAACACCTCACAGCCATAAAACACGTAATAAAAATACCTCACCACCACGAAATTAAAAACACCTCACAGCCATAAAACACGTAATAAAAACACCTCACAGCCATAAAACACGTAATAAAAACACCTCACAGCCATAAAACACGTAATAAAAACACCTCACAGCCATAAAACACGTAATAAAAACACCTCACAGCCATAAAACACGTAATAAAAATACCTCACCACCACGAAATTGAAAACACCTCACAGCCATAAAACACGTAATAAAAATACCTCACCACCACGAAATTAAAAACACCTCACAGCCATAAAACACGTAATAAAAACACCTCACAGCCATAAAACACGTAATAAAAACACCTCACAGCCATAAAACACGTAATAAAAACACCTCACAGCCATAAAACACGTAATAAAAACACCTCACAGCCATAAAACACGTAATAAAAACACCTCACAGCCATAAAACACGTAATAAAAATATCTCACCACCACGAAATTAAAAACACCTCACAGCCATAAAACACTTAATAAAAACACCTCACAGCCATAAAACACGTAATAAAAACACCTCACAGCCATAAAACACGTAATAAAAACACCTCACCACCACGAAATTAAAAACACCTCACAGCCATAAAACACGTAATAAAAACACCTCACAGCCATAAAACACGTAATAAAAATACCTCACCACCACGAAATTAAAAACACCTCACAGCCATAAAACACGTAATAAAAACACCTCACAGCCATAAAACACGTAATAAAAATACCTCACCACCACGAAATTAAAAACACCTCACAGCCATAAAACACGTAATAAAAACACCTCACAGCCATAAAACACGTAATAAAAACACCTCACCACCACGAAATTAAAAACACCTCACAGCCATAAAACACGTAATAAAAACACCTCACAGCCATAAAACACGTAATAAAAACACCTCACAGCCATAAAACACGTAATAAAAACACCTCACAGCCATAAAACACGTAATAAAAACACCTCACAGCCATAAAACACGTAATAAAAATACCTCACCACCACGAAATTAAAAACACCTCACAGCCATAAAACACGTAATAAAAACACCTCACAGCCATAAAACACGTAATAAAAATACCTCACCACCACCACCACCACACGACAATATATATATATTGTCATGACTTGCGGTTGGGATTAAAATCAAATGAATCCATTTTGAGTTCTTCAACCTTTAATGAGCAAATACACATGTTTGTTTAAAAATAAACAAATAAACAAACAGCAAATAAACATATATATATAATCCACAATCACACACACACACACACACACACACACACACACACACACACACACACACACACACACACACACACACACACACACACACACACACACACACACACACACTATTAAGTCAATAGTAACATTGTTGTCTATAAGCTGTTCAGTTCTGGTTCAGATTTTAAGCGAAGTCAGAATCAAACTTAAAACTGTGAGCTGTTATTGTCTCACAGGAGGTGATGCATTGTAGAGCACGTTGTCCTTATAAGAGTACATCATGCTGCCTGTCCTTTATGCAGTGAACATGTCAAATACCTTGTGGAATTCTTTTTTAAGTGTTGATTTTACCAAAAAATATCCCTGGAGTTGCAAAAGATGATCCTTTCAAAAGATCATTTGAGCTGCTGTCCTGGTCTACTTCAAAGCTGCTTTATCACTGTATGTTTGACCATGTTCATTCATTAGGAGGCTTCCCAGTGTTTTACCATGATGGTTGTTCAAAGGGCTCTACCAATGACGTTTTCTTCATAGTTCAAGGCAAACAAACGGTTATATATATATATATATATATATATATATATATATATATATATATATATATATAAATATGTATCTATGTAAATATGTATCTATATATATATGTATGTATGTATGTATGTATGTATGTATGTAGGTGCAGTGTAGTGTGGGAAACGGATGATTGAAACACCATCCAATGCAGAAGGCACGGTAATATCAGCAGTGAGCAATTGATATGGCCATGTCCGGATGGACGTGCCATCATTCTTTGAGCGTGTGCGATGCGCACGAGACTGTATGAGTGAGTACGCGCAGCTCCCATGGCACCGGCACAGAATGAATAAATGAACAGTGACGTCACACTGTGAGTGCAAACACTTTATGGAGGCCCGACGGCCCCGCGATGGATGTCACAGCGCGTTTTGACGCTCCAGATTAATTTATTATTAAAGCCACTCTGAAACCAAAGTGAATTTCAGTTTCTTCGGTATGAAAGCTGCTTGTCTGCTACTTGTATTTGCCTGAAAGCAATGGCGGTAGGGAGTCGCGTCGGCTCCGTCGCAGTAATCTCCTGGTTGTGAAAGTTTACTGGGGCACGATGTTCGTGATCCTTGAAGGGATTTGTGCTCCCATTGGTGCGCGTGCAGCTCGATGTCTATATCGGGCTCACGACTCAATCACACTCCGCTGGACACTGCCGTTAGAGCGACCTCTCTTACAACAGCAGTCGAGAGAGAGAGAGAGGTCAGGAGTCGTGTGCTCGTGAACCAATTCGAGAGGTGGCGACACATCCTTTAATACTTGTCCAAATAGCGACGGACACCCGCTCGTGTCTTCGAGGAATGAGAGGAGGCGGCGTGCTCCAGTGTCGAGAGAGAGAGAGAGAGAGAGAGAGAGAGAGAGGGAGAGGGAGAGGGAGAGGGAGAGGGAGAGAGAGATTGAGAGAGAGAGAGAGAGATAGAGATGGAGATAAATAGAAATAGAGATAGAGAGAGATGGAGATAGAAAGAGAGAGAGAGAGAGAGAGAGAGAGAGAGAGAGAGAGAGAGAGAGAGAGAGAAAGATAGAGAGAGATGGAGATAGATAGAGAGAGATGGAGAGAGAGATTGAGATAGATAGATAGAGAGAGATGGAGATAGAAAGAGAGAGAGAGAGAGAGAGAGAGAGAGAGAGAGAGAGAGAGAGAGAGATAGATAGATAGATAGATAGATAGATAGAGATGGAGATAAATAAAGAGAGAGAGAGAGAGATAGATAGAGATGGATATAGAGAGAGATGGAGATAGAGAGAGATGGAGATAGATAGACAGAGAGAGAGAGAGATAGATATATAGATAGATAGAGAGATATAGATAGAGAGAGATAGAGAGAG
Source organism: Myxine glutinosa (assembly GCF_964187855.1). Taxonomy (NCBI): domain Eukaryota; kingdom Metazoa; phylum Chordata; class Myxini; order Myxiniformes; family Myxinidae; genus Myxine; species Myxine glutinosa. The sequence goes on along the minus strand of NC_136270.1, from coordinate 66,625,834 downwards.
ATGGAGATAGATAGAGAGAGATAGAAGAGAGAGATGGAGATAGATAGATAGAGAGAGATGGAGATAGATAGATAGAGAGAGATGGAGATAGATAGAGAGAGATAGAGAGAGATAGAGAGAGATCGAGAGAGAGAGAGAGAGAGATAGAGATGGAGATAAATAGAAATAGAGAGAGATAGAGAGAGATGGAGATAGATAGAAAGAGAGAGATAGAGAGAGATGGAGATAGATAGAAAGAGAGAGATAGAGAGATAGAGATAGATAGAGAGATAGAGAGAGAGAGAGAGAGAGAGATAGATAGAGATAGATAGATATAGAGAGATCGAGATAGAGATGTAGATAGAGAGAGATAGAGATAGAGATAGATAGAGAGAGATAGATATAGAGAGATAGAGATAGAGATGTAGATAGAGATAGAGATAGATAGATAGAGAGAGATAGATATAGATAGATAGAGAGAGTTAAATATAGAGAGATCGAGATAGAGATGTAGAGAGAGATAGAGAGAGACAGATATAGAGAGATCGAGATAGAGATGTAGATAGAGATAGAGAGAGATAGAGAAAGAAAGAGATAGAGAAATAGAGATAGAGAGAGATATAGATAGAGAGATAGAGACAAATAGATATTGAGGGATAGAGATAGATAGAGAGAGATAGAGAGAGATAGAGACAGATATAGAGAGATCGAGATAGAGATAGAGAGAGATAGAGAAAGAAAGAGATAGAGAAATAGAGATAGAGAGAGATATAGATAGAGAGATAGAGACAAATAGATATTGAGGGAAAGAGATAGATAGAAACTAGAGATAGAGATAGGTAGAGAGATACAGAAAGATAGAGAGAGAGAAATATAGAGATAGAGAAAGAAAGAGAAATAGAGATAGATCGAGATAGAGAAAGATAAACATAGATCGAGAGATAAAGAAAGAGATAGAAAGATAGATAGAGATGGAGAGAGATAGATATAGAGATAGAGGAGATAGAGAGATCGAGATAGATAGAGAGATATGTAGAGATAGAGATCGAGATAGATAGAAGAAGGAGAGAGAGAATTGGGGATGGGGGAGAAGGGGTGAAGTAGACTAAGGGGAGAAAAGGAAGGGTGGGTAAAAAAATAAAGGAGAGAATTGGGGAGGGGGCAGAAAGGGAGGTGGAGAGTAAGGAGAGAGTTGGAGAGAAAGAGATAGAAAGGAGGGGGGGGGGGGGGGTAGGAGAAGCAGTGTAAGGAGAGAGGAAATGAATAAGGTAAGGAGACAGATAGCCCTTAAAA
>NC_136270.1:66599562-66619562 GCF_964187855.1 Myxine glutinosa | reverse complement strand
GGGGACGATCAAATAGAAGGAAGAACAGGTTTATTTATAATGTACAGGGCGAAGAGACACAGAGCAGGCACTTAAGTGGTCTTAACTAAATCCCAGACAAAGGGCACACTCACTCACATGGGGAAAAGGAGGAAGAGCAAGTTCGCGTGCCAAACGCGCCTTGCCGTCGGTCACTCCCGGAAAGCTCGCCGGGCGTGGCCCTCTGGTGTTCACGGCACGTGTGCAGGGAGCCCAGGTAGGAGGGTCGTCGGCGTAGGTGGCTCCGGGATGGATCGTCTCCACAAGCGCGATTAATACAGCCGCAGAGCGCAGGGCACGGGGAATTCGTGTACAGAGAGGCTACAACAATCAATTCAATCCACTCGTGGTGGGACAATAGCTCTGACACACTCTCTCTCGTTCTCGTTCTGACTGACTCACTGAGGCACTCCCACTCCCTCTCCGACTCTGACGCGGGGCGACTCTGACTTGTCTGCTGCCGGGGGCTCGGGGCAGGGTTTTATATAGCCCCTCCCCGGTCCTACCCGAATGTTCCAAGCCCCTCCTCGGTCCTACCCGAATGTTCCAAGCCCCTCCTCTCGTTGCCGTGGTGAGCCACTCCCCTCGAGCTCTGATTGGCCGCTCGCTGCTTACCGGCCACTCCCTGCAGCTCCTCCGTTCGGCCTTGCCAGACTTGTCCCAGGCTGAGCACATGGCATTCTAGCCCAATTGGGGCCTACACTTACTGGCCTGCTCAACGCAAAACTAACACAGGAAAGGAGACTACGCTTACATTTACGAAGAAATAACTGAACGACAGCGAGGCTACATGTTGTGGTGCGTCTACCTACGAGGGGGGTTATCCTTTATTCACAAAACCGCTACAATATCTATATATACATACAGTCACGTGAAAAAGTAAGGACACCCCATGTAAAGTTTTGACTTTTTCAACATATTTCAACATACAGCTATTTGATCTTCATTTCAACAATATTGATAGATAAAGGTGATATAATATAACAAATATCATGAAACATTTACATTTGGTAGTCCATTGTATAATTTAAATAAACATAAATGCAAATTTCGCATGTGGAAAAAGTAAGTACACCCTTGGCTCTAATAGGTGGTATTGCCACCTTTGGCAGAAACAACCTCAAGTAGGCGTTTCTTATAACTGTCTACCAGTCTCTGACATCGACTGGGAGAAATTTTTGCCCACTCCTCCATGCAGAATTCTTTCAGCTGTGCGATGTTTGAGAGGTTTCTTGCATGCACAGCGCGTTTCAAATCCCCCCACAACATCTCGATGGGATTTAGATCCGGGCTTTGACTTGGCCATTCCAGAACCCTCCATTTCTTTCTTTTCAGCCATTTCTTGGTGGATTTACTGGTATGTTTAGGGTCATTTTCATGTTGCAAGGTCCACCTTTAGTTGAGCTTCAACTTTCCAACAGATGGCCTCACATTATCCTCAAGCACCCTCTGGTACAATGAAGTATTCATAGTGGATTCCATGATGGTGAGCTGCCCAGGCCCTGATGCAGCAAAGCTGCCCCAAACCATAATATTTCCACCACCATGCTTTACAGTTGGTATCAGGTTCTTGTGGTCAAATGCTGTCTTTGGTTTTCGCCAAACATGTCTTCTGGTACTGTGGCCAAATAGCTCTACCTTTGACTCATCTGTCCCAACCACATTGTTCCAGAAGTGCTGGTCTTTGCCTAGGTGTTCATTGGCAAACTTTAGTCTTGCCCTGATGTTCTTTCTGGACAGCAAAGGTTTCCTCCTGGCACACCTCTCATGTAGATCAAATTTGTGCAGCCTCTTTCTAATGGTAGACTTTGGCACTTTGACATCAACAGTGGCAAGAGCTACCTGTAGGTCCCGTGATGACATTCTGGGGTTCTTAGAGACTTCTTTCAGCATCTTGCAGTCTGCTCTCGGGCTGAACTTTCTGGGGCGGCCTGGCCTGAACAAGTTGGTAGTTGTTTGGAATCTTCTCCACTTGTAGATGATCTTCCGGACAGTCGAATGATTGATTTCAAATTGTTTGGAGATATTTTAAAATCCCTTCCCAGACTCGTAGGCATCTATAACCTTCTTTCTGAATGCCTCAGAGAGCTCTTTTGATCTCGGCATGGTGACGCCGCACACTTCAACAACAAAGAGCAAACCAAACTAAATGTCTGAGGTGTAAATAAGACAGGTTCCTCCAAGGTCCTCTCTCACGATATCTTTAATATCTTTAGAATCTTTAGAATTCTAAAGATACAGTATCTTTAGAATTTCAATAAAAGCCACATCACTGTTCATATCGGTAAATATTATTCCATCGTGTTTCAAATCGTGATCGATACACTAAGATCGTGATGATCATGATCGTGAATCGTCATCGATAATAGTGTTCACAATCGCTATGTCGTATGTACTCCCGATACGCGTACCAAATTCCCGATATGTGTAACTGTACCAAATCAACAGTTAAAAGGATTTTGAGCCGATAGCTGTTACGGCCTTGGCAAGATCGATGGAGACAGCGATCTGTTAGCGTATTCACCGCCCAAATAGCTATGTGGAATTCTCTCATGTAGAGATTAAACGTTACGGCTGTTACGGCCTTGGCAAGATCGATGGAGACAGCGTTTATTATACTTTTCATGAAGGACACTGTCTCAAGCCCCAGTCCCCATCACGGATGGGGCTCAGTGGTTTACCCAAGCCTGACGGCGAAGGGCAAGGTACACGCTGGCCCTTCCAGTGTAGCATGCGTGCGGCCCCGCATCGAAGGGCATTAAACGTTCATTAAACATTAAACGTTCATTAAAGGATTACGAAACGAAAAACATTACGAAATGACGTTCACACCGTCACGTCAAACACTACCGTGAACACATACATCGTCACAATGAGAACATCGTCACAATGAACATTATGTGAACGCGAATGTTATGCGGGAGTCCAAACCTGAAAATGCTGGAGACCAAAGCTGAAATTTGGAAAACTAAATAGCCTATTTTACTCCTGTAGATCCCAGGATTATCCACCCAAAATATCTTTGTGATCGGTTCAGCAGTTTTTACGGTACCTTCGAACAGACAGATGGACATTTGGTGAATTATAGTAAGATGCCCTAATCTAGTTAACCTGCCCTGCCCCCTCGTGACAGGGACGAATATACAACTTAATCAGACATTCAGGCTAAACAGGTCCTCTACTTATTACATGGGTTGGATCTTCTTCTTCACGATCATCGGAGCATACAAATTTATGCAAATCTACCTGACTCTACATATCACTACCCCACAAACATAACAATATATATACACATAGGTTAGCTATCTATAATTCCAGTAATCTCTGTGTGTATGTGTGTGTGTCTGTGTGTGTGTGTGTGTGTGTGTGTGTGTGTGTGTGTGTTTGTCTGTGACCGCTGTTTCTCGACAACCACGGGTCCGATATACTTGAAACTTGCCAGGTATATTGCTGGGGACCCGAGGATGTGCCTTTTCAAGGTTTGAAATTAATCGGACAAGTGGTTCCCAAGGTATGGTCACCGTACTCGCAAGCCGTTCGCTTTGGCTTTGCGAATGGACCAAACCATTTCATGTAAATAGAGGGGGGGGGGGGTTCTACCGTACTCGCAAGCCGTTCGCTTTGGCTTTGCGAATGGACCAAACCATTTCATGTAAATAGAGGGGGGGGGGGGTTCTGTGGTCGTTACTGCCACGTGGTTTCAAAGTTTTTTTTTGTTGTTGTTGTTTGCACGCATGTTTTTTTGCACCCACGTACGGGCACGCCCTACTCTATCTATAATTCCAGTAATCTCTGTATGTGTGTCTGTGTGTTTGTCTGTGACCGCTGTTTCTCGACAACCACGGGTCCGATATACTTGAAACTTGCCAGGTATATTGCTGGGGACCTGAGGATGTGCCTTTTCAAGGTTTCATATTAATCGGAGAAGTAGTTACCGAGCTATGGCGATTTATTTACCAAACTAATCACAGAACAGGTTGCGGGGTAGGCCAGCCAATCACAGAACACGTTGTTGCGTAGGCGTGGCCGATGTGAGAGCGCGTGCGCGGATAGTAATTCGAGGCGTAGCGGGCGCCATTTGGAGGAGCTGGGAGGACTCAGTCGTGATAGAGTGATCCTGAGTGAGTATATCAAGACAAGAACAAGATCTAGAAGGAGGTATGTACGGTGCGATTCATATAATATATTGTTTAGTTATCGTCGATGAGGAATTTGGGGTCGGAATGGGTGATCGGCCTGGGTGACTGGGTCTCGACTAGATGCTGGGCCGCACCAAGGAACGGGCACCCACGTACGGGCACGTCCTAGTATATAATAATATCAGTCAGGTGATACTGTTTAATTGTTTCATTTAATTTTGAAGTTTGGCAAATACAAAGAGGTGATTATCAGTAAAGGTTATGCGTGCGGGATATCAATCCGAATATGAAGAGGTACGAGATCTGATGAAAGGAAAGCATTAATTAAAGGTCTTTATTGGTCCAACCATCCCCTCCCCTCCCCCCTCCACCCCCCCCTCCCCATACCCTTGCCCTCCTGGCCTCAATCACATATGCACACACACACACCTCCCCCATGCCCTGTTGTACGAGCCACCACCTCTGGTACGCAGGTGCCCGTGCGGATACACCGAGGCATGACATTAGGAGACGCACACGGTCCACCTAAACAATACATTATTCCACTCATCGATATTCTAACAGAACGAAGACCATGGAGGGCTTTTGTGTTCGAACGATGAGTAAAGGGGAGCTGTGGAATGTCGGGTGTGGGGATGTGCCAGGTTGGGGGGATTTTCGGGTCCCAGGGTTATCACGTGCACGGTGGAGTTGACCCCAACAATGCCCCTCCCTTCTCCCCCTTCGTACCCGGCTTGATTTTTCGTCCGAATACCAACGTTACAGGCTACAAACTACCTAGTAATAACTTTTATTAACTTGCATGTCAACTTGATCTCAAAAGGTAAAAATCGACTGAAGTGATTATGTTTGCTGATGCACAAGGATGCTCAACCGTAAACCGTCGTTCTGGTGCAGCACCTGCTGTGGTGTATCGTGGCTCAGGATGCTTGCTGGTTCACCCGATATGTAATCACCAGGTAGGAATATATCAAACAGCAAAAGGACATTCGGTCCATCTCACCTGTGCCATGTGAGTATAAACACGTATCTGGGTGGTCTTCCCCATTGTGCACAAGTGGTACACAAGTACCATTGAGCTCCCAATCTCTAGTCTGTTGGCTTGTTTACCTAGCTTCTGCTAAAGGTGAGTCTGCGCAAGGTGGTGCTGATGGACAAAACATAGCCATGAAAAGCATTCCAACATATTGGTATTTTAGTGGAAATCGTTCAGCTTCATAAAACATATATTGGTTGGTTTAAAAAAAGGTCCAAGTACCTTATACCACTCAAATCAACCTGAAACAGAAGGCCATCGCTATGAATTTGGCCTCCATTTTAGTGTTGAACCTGGTTCCCTGTTTTTGTATTCTAAATAAAGAAAACGCAAGTTTCATGTTGATGTACAGTCTTGGCCAAAAATATTGGCACCCTTGCACTTTTTTCAAATAATGCACCATTTATTCCAGAAAATTGTTGAAATAAAAAAATATTTTGGTATCCACATTTGTATTTCTTTGGTTTGCAGTGGAACAAAACAAAAAAGCAGAAAAAAATCACTAGATCTTCGCCTATTCCACACAGATATCATAAAATGGCCGGGACAATATTATTGGCACCTTGTAGAAGTTGTTCAACCAGTTTGAATAGAGAAAAGGAGTCATTCTGCTGTTTTGTGTCACTGTGTGTACCTCAATGAGCATGAAGAAAATAAATAAAACCAGAGAATTGTCTGAGGAGGTCAGACACAAGATTTTAGCCAAGCATGGACAATCGCTAGGCCACAAGTCCATCTCCAGAGACCTTGATGTTCCTGTGTCCAGCATACGCAATGTTATCGTGAGGTTTAAGGCCCATGGCACTGCAGCCAACCGACCTGGATGTGGCCGCAAGAGAACTTGATGGAACATTGCAGCGAATGATTGTTCGAATAGTGGAGGAAGCACCTCAATCCAAGAATCTCAGTTCCTTCCACCAAGCTCGGAACAAGTGTGTGTCTACCCTCAGGAGTGCCAGGAAGCGCTATCTCTCCTCACTCAAGAATGAACTCTCAAACCTGTCTCCTTCCTCCAAATCCTGGTGGCGTCTGGTCAAATCCGTTTCTGGTGTTTGTTCCCCCTCCATCCCCTCCCTTACCTCAAATGGCCACACAGTTGACATCGCACGTGACAAAGCCGAATGCCTCAACTCTGTGTTCGCCTCAAAATCCTTCGTCCCAAACCCATCTCTCTCTGTTCCCACCTTACCCAGTCGAACCCAACTGCTCCTGGACTCTGTGTCCTTCTCTCCTGACAAGGTGGAGGAGTTTTTGTCAAACCTCGACTCTGATTCTGCAACTGGACCAGACGGCATCAGCCCACGGGTCCTAAAATCCTGCTCTGCCGCTCTATCTCACCCTCTCTCTGTTCTTTTCACCCTATCTTTTGCCCAAGGTCATCTGCCAGCATCCTGGAAATCAGCTAACATTACCGCTTTACACAAAAAAGGTGCAAAAACAGATCCTTGCAACTACAGACCAATCAGCCTGCTCCCAATTATCAGCAAAGTCATGGAATCCATCATTGCTTCGGATATGAAATCTTTCCTCTTCTCCAATGGCTTGATCTCTGATCATCAATTTGGTTTCAGACCAGGTCACTCTACTCTGGACATGCTGCTTCTGCTGTCTCAACAATGGATGGAGGTCCTCAATGCCAAACAGGAAATCAGAGCTGTCTCCCTTGACATATCACGGGCCTTTGATACGGTCTGGCACCCAGCTCTGCTCACCAAACTCTCCTCCTATGGTATCCATGGAAATCTCCATGCATGGCTTGCGGACTTCCTCTCTGGTCGTAGTCAACGCGTGGCCCTGAATGGATTTCTCTCATCTCCCCTTCCTGTTCAGGCTGGAGTTCCCCAAGGAAGTGTGCTGGGCCCTGTGCTTTTTCTGGTCTTTATCAATGATCTCTCCGACTCTCTGGAAAATCCTCTCTATCTCTTTGCTGATGACTCCACTCTCTGCCGCTCCATTCCTCTTCCCTCAGATCGGCAGTCTGCAGCCTCCTCACTCTCTGAAGACCTGGACAAAATCACAGACTGGTCAAACAAGTGGAACATGTCTTTCAATCCTGACAAATCTCACTCTCTTACTATGTCTCTCCGAAAAGATCGACTGGACAACCCTCCCATCTACTTTCTCAACAATCCTCTCCAAGAAGTTCTGTCGCTCAAGCTTTTGGGTCTCACTATCTGCCATGATCTTTCTTGGGAAAACCACATTTCCAAGCTGGCCTCCAAAGCCAGTCGCCGACTGGGCATCCTCCGTTGTGCGAAGTCCTTCCTCGGCACACCTGAGCTCCTCACCACATACAAGGCTTTCATCCGCAGCTCAATGGAATACTGTTCTCCCCTATGGGTTGGTGCTCCTGCCTCACACCTGGCTCGGCTTCACGCTGTTGAATCCAAAGCTTTCAAAATCATTGGAATCTCCCGCGATGAAGCTATCTCTGAGGGCCTTTCACTCACTCACCGCAGGCAGGTAGGTGGTCTTTCTGTCTTCTACCGACTCCTTTCCGGCCTTGCTCCCCCAGCTCTCTCTGTGCTCTGTCCCCCAAATATTCCTACAGGTCGCACAAGATCTGCCAGCAACCCTCTGATGGTTAAACTGCCGAAATCTCGGCTCTCTGCTCACCTTCACTCTTTCATTCCTCTTTTCTCCCGCCTCTGGAACAAACTCCCACACTCCCTTCAATCCCTCTCCTCCCTCCAGGTCTTTAAAACAGCTGTTCACCACCATCTCTTATCTTAAAGGTGGGCGCGATTCGGAAAATTTTAAGTCCGCTTACCGCTTATCCGCTCCGCCAGCCCGTGTAGTCCGATTCGCTTATCCGCTTCAGCGGCCGAAAATCTTAGTCCGCTTACCGCTTATCCGCTTATCCGCTTCGATTCGATTTTTTAAAAGCGCTTCGACGTTTTAAAAGCGATTTTTGACGTTTCTAAAGGGAATTTAATGCTTTTTAAGCCTAAATAGCCATTTCTAACTACTACAAAGACAAACAAAGCTTTTAAGATCAAAAATATACATTTTTATTTAAATAAAATTTATTCAAAATTTATTGAAATAAAGTTTTCCACTCGACTCTACTCTACTCTACAGTTAATTTAAATATAATTTTAATATATGCAAGTTACATTAAAGAAAAATCAATTTGCCCGTCCTTTCTTTGACAAGAGAGTCTACTAGTCAACAGACTAGCAGTCTGTTGACTAGTCCTCATCTTCCTCCTCCACCTCGTGGGCCTTCTTGAGGATTTGGAGGTTGCTCCTTCATGCCGCCTTGAGGTCGTTGTGCTGGGCATCGTGGTACCTCTGGTAGTGCACCTTCAAGTTTGAACTTGATCCGGGCTGGGCTTTGAGTGTCTTTGAGCACTTGTTGCACGTGGCCTTGCTGTCCACGACCTTGAAGAAGGGGGCGATGTGTCTCCACTTCTGGCTGAGGCTGGAATTGTCTGTGTCCATTGTCACGTTGATCTCAGCCGACTCGATTGAGTCCAGCGACATCCTGCTCTCGCTGCGCGCGAGCTGAGGGGTCAGGGCGCAGATCTCCTGACTGTCCTCCACGTCCCCCATCATGTTGACCGCCGGGTTGTGGATGTCGCTGTGCTGGGACTGCTGGTTTGCGTCGCTCGTGTGCCTGTTCCTGGCACTGCCGCTGGGCTGGAGAGTCAGAAATCTCTCCATCTTGACGTTATTGCCGCTCTAGCGTCCAATAAAATATTCAGTTTTCACTTATTATTCACTTAAATAAATATTCACAATTCTAGAGTAACGGCTCAGGCTAACAGCTGATTTGGCGAATCGCGATGCGCTTTAATTTTTCGGTAGTCCGCTTACGCTTATCCGCTTCGGTTTCCGGGGGTTGTTCCGATTCGCTTATCCGCTTCGAAAACGTTAGTCCGCTGCAGCGGATAAGCGGATAAGCGGACTTTCGAAGCGGACCGCCCACCTTTGTCTTATCTTCCCCCATCCAAAACCTTGATCTTTTTTACCCCCACTAATTCACCCCAGATCCACCTTGTTTGAAATTCCAACTTCTTTCCTGGAAATCCTGGCAGTGTCCATATGTTTTTACCTCTCCCACCCCCCCCCCCCACCTCCTTCACATGCCTCCCCCCCAAAGCCCTCTCCCTCCCACAGATCTCTCGATGTCTCCATGTCTCTCGGTCCCTGCTCTCAAATGTTGTGTTTGTGTCCTTCCCCCTCTCTCCCCATCTTGTCTACCGCTCCCGATGTTATTTGTTTTATGTGTCTGTTTATCTTTCTGTGTGATTAATGTTCGCTCTTTCACGAGCCTCGATCTTGTATACCAAAAAAAAAAAAAAAAAAAATCAACTGCCAAACAGATTCAAGCTGATCTTCAGACACAAGGCACGACAGTTTCAACTCACACCATTCGTCGCCAACTCAATGAAAGGGGGTTCTATGGTAGGAGACCCAGGAGAACCCCACTGCTGTGAGAGAGACATAAGAAAGCCCGAAAACACACCTTGAACAAGCCAAAATCCTTCTGGGAGAAGGTCCTGTGGATAGATGAGACCAAATTAGAGCGTTTTGGTAAGCGCATCATCTCTATGTTTACAGAAAACAAAATGAAGCCTTCAAAGAAAATAACACCTTCCCCAACAGTCAAACATGGAGGAGGTTCAGTGATGTTTTGGGGTTGCTGTGCTGCCTCTGGCACTGGGTGCCTTGAATGTGTGCATGGCATCATGAAATCAGGAGATTACCAAGGTATTTTGGAGCACAATGTTCAACCCAGTTTCAGAAAGCTGGTTCTCCGTCGAAGGTCATGGGTCTTGCAGCAGGACAATCACCCCAAACACACTTCAAAAAGCACCCAGGAATGGTTCAACACAAAACGCTGGACTGTTCTGAAGTGGCCAGCAATGAGTCCAGGTCGAAATCCCATTGAACACTTGTGGGGAGATCTGAAAACAGCAGTTGGGAGAAGGCACCCTTCAAATCTGGGAGAACTGGAGCAGTTTGCACAAGAAGAGTGGGTCAAACTGCCAGCAGAGAGGTGTAGGAAGCTCATTCATGGCTATAGGAAGCGCTTGACTGCAGTTATTTTGTCCAAAGGCAAATTACCAAATATTAAGTCTCGGATGTCAATAATTTTGTCAATGCCATTTATTTTAGTTTTCTGTTTTAAAATGATATATTAAGTTCTAAATCAAAAACAAACGTTCTGTAATATTAACAGTGAAATAAAGAATTGTGGAGACCAAATACTTTTGTCAATTTCAACTTATTTTTCGAGAAAATTGTGAGTTATTTGAAAAAATTGCAAGCGTGCCAATATTTTTGGCCACGACTGTATTAAAATAATAATTATGATGAACTTATCTTTCAATCCTGAACCCTGTCAAATCTCACTATCTAACTTTGAAAGGATCGTCTGGAAAACCCCACTACTTACTTTCTCAAAAAGCATCTTGAGGAGGTGTCGTCAATCAAACTCCTGGGTCTCACTGTCAGCCATGATCTTTCTTGGGCAAAACCACATATTAAAATTGGTCTCCAAAATTAGACACCGACTGGGCACCTTCCGTCGTACAAAGTTTTTCCATGGCACACCTGAACTCCTATGTGCCTACAAGCCCTTCGTTCTCAGCTTGATGGAGTGCTGCTCTCCTTTCTGGGCCGGCTCTGCTGCCTCCATCTTTTCAGCCTGACGCCAAGGAAACCAAGGCCTTCAAGATCATTGGAATCTACTGTGATGAAGCTGAGTCTATGGGTCTATCACTTTGCCATCGCAGACAGGTCGGTGGTCTCTCTGGCTTCTATTACCGACTCCTTTCTGGTCTTGAGCCCTCTGCTCTTTCCGTGCTTTGTTCCCCCAGATTTCTGTAGGGCTCACACTGTGCACATTCAACCCCCTTCTGGTGAAACATTCAAAATCCAGAATCACCACTCACCTGCACTGATTCGTTACTCTTTTCTCCCACATGTGGAAGAAAGCACTTCCACATCCTCTTCAATCTCATTTTTCCCTCCAGGTCCTCAAGAAAGCTGTTCACCACCATATCAGATTGTCCCCAATCCAAAAGCATGATCTTTTCTTCCCTTGTTAACCCCCACCAAAATCCCGCCTCCCAATTTTCCAGTTTTTCCTCCTTGGACTTTCTTTCTCCATGAATGCGTTTTGTATTTTCCCAACTTTAATTGTTCACTCAATTGGCAAATGCTCAAGACAATGATTTCTGCAAAGTACAGTGTACAACATGAAAAAATTGAAAACACAAGATAGGTCTTCATACAAATGTTCGTATTTCCCTGGCGCTATGATCTCACCATCTCGCGGCACTTCGGTGACGACTTCTCTGATCCAGATTCATCGAATGGCCCACTCAAGAGCTAGATCGGAGATTTGTCAATTCCATATTCGCCACGTGCCTCACCCGGAAGCCCAATCATGGCGAGGCGTGTGCCGTATCGCTATGGCCTTACCTCCCCTTTGCCTAGGCTACCCAGCCCACACATTATTCGGGCAGTCCGTCCGAGACCGGAAGGAAGGTCTGCACTCAGCACCATGGTAAGTGCACTGAGGTGCATCTCAGCACCATGGTAAGTGCACTGACGCGGTGCATCTCCGCACTGCTCTTCTGCAACTCCCTCACAGTCCGCCCTAAGCTCAGTTTTATTCTTCATTTACATCTTCCTGTCAATGTTACCATTTCTTCTTTTAAAAGGTCATTAAAGTTCAGCGATATACCTTTCCTCTAAACTTTTTGACCTTTTAACACTATGAACACACTCCGTGAATATCAGGGGTTAATTTACGACAAGGTTGACTAAAAACTGTCTTGAACTATTAAAGATCTTCCTTCCATTGATTGGTCAATCTATTATGATGTCATTGTAGGCGTCACTCATGAGGTGTTGGGTTAGGCAAATTAGGCTTCTTGCTTCACCTTACTTCCTGGTTATATTCATGTTATAAATGTCGCCTCACACAGTATGTGGGTTACCTCTTAATATACTCATTTTCCGCTATTTTTGAGTTGTTGGTGGTGCCTGAACATAACAATTAACAGTAAGTGTTTGTTGTATGGCTGTGTATTTTGGCCTAAAGGGCTAATATTTATTTTTGGTTCATTTGGAATGTCAAAGCTTGACAGTCAAAGCAAAAGTCTCCCCAGGTTGTCAAAAGTGTTGGAGGAACTTTTTGTGCAAAGGCCTCATCGCCTGAGGTTGTTGATTTTATCGGACAATAGACCTAGGATTTCTTTTTTGGACAACAGGTTTGACCCTTGCACTTTCGCCTCATCCATGTTCCGCATATAAGGCCGAGAAAAATATATTTCCGGGTTCTGGTCAGCGCGCGCATCGATTCTGTCCCTGCGCGTCAACAGTTTTTTTTTTCAAATTTGGTATCGACGTTCGCGCACGGTTCTCCCCTACCAAACTGCGTTTAGTTTGTCCAAATCCAACCAGCCGTTCCAAAGATATGAGTAGTTTTGTGTGCCGTGACGTCATGAATCCAATAGGGAAGTTGTCATGTTATCGTCTTAGTCACGTGACCACTTGGGTGGCAAAACATTGCTTCTGCCATCATACGTAATGGCGGCAATTCGAAACTCGTCTCACATATAAATTGCCCCCTACACGATGGTAAAGAGTTGTTGTGCTGTCGGATGTACAGCCCGATTTCATAAGGGATCAGGCTTGTCATTCTTCCGTTTTCCGGACGACACAACGCTCAAACGGATTCATGGCTGCCTTGACTGCAGCTCTCAGGTGAGAATATGGCTCATGAGGTTGTTACCTTCGCTCGCGAAACGAAAAACAGCATTAGGCATTTGGTTACATACATGTGGAGTGCGTATGGCGTACGTGTGGCGTACTTGTGTATGTGTGGAGTGTGTGTGGCGTGCATGTGGCGTACTTGTGTACGTGTAGAGTGTGTGTGGCATACGTGTGGCGTACTTGCGGCGTATGTGTGGAGCGTGTGTGGCGTATGTGTGGAGTGTGTGTGGCGTATGTGTGGAGTGTGTGTGGCGTACGTTTGGCGTACGTGTGGAGTGTGTGTGGCATACGTGTGGAGTGTGTGTGGCATACGTGTGGAGTGTGTGTGGCATACGTGTGGAGTGTGTGTGGCATACGTGTGGAGTGTGTGTGGCACACGTGTGGAGTGTGTGTGGCATACATGTGGCGTACGTGTGGCATACATGTGGCGTACGTGTGGAGTGTGTATGGCATACGTGTGGCGTACTTGTGGTGTACGTGTGGCGTACTTGTGGCGTATGTGTGGCGTACGTGTGGCGTACTTGTGGAGTGTGTGTGGCATACGTGTGGAGTGTGTGTGGACTGTGGAGTCTGTGTGGCATACTTGTGGGTCCACACGGGTCCACAGGCAGATGACACAGCCTCAGTTTCTCGCAATACCGCGGAAACGCCTCAATGGGCAAGCTACGGGCATAAACTGACAGGTCCGTCTGATCAAACCACAGCTTTCCCGCCATGTTGTTTTTGCCACCCAAGATGGCGGCCGGAACTGGTTGCCATGGACGACGCTCACGCGCGATGCAAGGCCTCTATCGGCTGGATATTGTCATTTATTGAAACGAAGACATTCTTTGTCGGGTTCGTGTGAAGCAACCAGAAGGCCTAGAGAGCTGCGGGTGGTCTCGTTAGTTAGGACTGGATCCTATCTCGTTTGTCATGAAGTTGTAAGTGTCTGTGGTAATCTGGTGGACTGGGAGAAGAGATCGTGGGAGACCATCGGCCTGTTAGACCACTTGCACATGTGCAGTGTTGACGCGATCGATGCATTGGAATGTTTAACGGTACGGCGAGGCGATCTCGAGAACGAAATGGCAGTCTATAATATGCTTGACGAACTTAATAATTTTCAGAATAAATACTGTTGTGGTTTTGAGAACCCACACAGGTAACATCATTAAAGGTTAAAGGTTGCACCCCATAGTTAGGCCACATGCAACACGTAGGTCACCTTAGAACGTTAGTTATTTCTTAGTATATGTGAGATAAGGCCATTTCCAATAGTTATCATCTGCCTTGTGTAAAACAAATAAGAGTAGGCCCCATTCATTTTGCAGCCTCCCTCCAATCGACTCCATTGCACACTATCCAGTCTGCACCCCATGCTCCATTGCGCCCATCCAGTCTGCACCCCATTGCTCCTCGCATTAGGATGCTCGCAGTTTGTTACGCGTTGGGCCGGCAGCGTTAGCTGCCAGTTGCTCGCTCAAACCAGCCAAATGCCACGAGGTAAGGCCCGAAAAGGGGGCGGAGCGTGGGGTCGGGGGTGTGGCCATGTCAACCAGACATCAAGGGTGGAGCCGGTAAGACCCCATCAACCAACCAGTGCTCGAGTGGGCATGGCTAAAGGGTGTGGTAAGGGTGTGGCTAGAGGTTGGAGAGGGTTGGCTAAAGCGGCGCTATATAACCGCGAGCAAAAAGCCCTCTGGAGGACTGTGCAGAGAGGACTTGCACGATTGCATTTTACTAAGAGGGCTGAACGGCACTTGATATATGAGAAGGACTCGCGTGCATACAGCAGTGGCAAAGAACTTGGACTTGGTTGGAGCGCATTGCATTGTTGTGCAGGGTCGATTGGGAAAGGCGCTTTGGTGACATCATTGGGAAAGCATTGCCGGAGCGGCGCATTGCAGAGGACTTGGGGAAGTGGCGCATTGCACCGAGCTAAACCGGGAGCGCGTATAAGGCGCCGGTACAACTATTACGTACGCCAGTATAATCGCCAGCCTATCGATCCCCCCCAGTATAATTGTCCGAGCCGCGCCACCGACACGCGGCGATCTTGCCTGCCATCTACCATCACCATCTGCTTCGTGGTACGAGTCGGGGACCGGAGCGAGCTGTGGACGCCATCGGTGGACCCTCAACCCAACCATCTACAAACCCCGTGTGAGTGAGTCTGAGAGTGAGTCTGAGAGTGAGTCTGAGTGTGAACGGGCCCGTGTCCAGGGATAAGTATAAGACTGTTATAAGGCTGCCCTGTGTATCTGCTTCTTCCTCTTCACTGTACATTTCTGCTTCTTCTTCCTCTTCTTTGTACAAAGCGTAATAAATTACTTGTTCTTTCTGTTTCCTCTCAATTCGACCGTCTTAGTGATTTCTCAATTGGGTAAGCGTGGCACGATGACAACCGCTCCAATCGGGTTAGTTCCCGTTAACGGCCCGAATCGCGGCTCGCTAATCGCTCGGTGTGTCCATTGAAACCGTGGTTCGGGTGGGGTTATTTCCTTGCTTCACGGCCGGTGTTAGTACTTAGGTAATAAGACTAATTCGGCTTACAACCCTATTTAACACCGATCGGAAGGAACGTGATAGCCCCGGATCGCGTCGGCTAGTAAAAAGGCAAGGGGATTTATCCCCCCTTGGTAAGGGGAAGGCCGACGTTTGAGATCCGCAACAATACATTTTAAAATAGCTTAAGCTTGTGTTCATTATTTACAAAAAGGCCTACCAGTCCCATTGGCTGTCTTTAATTTCTCTCTGGAAGGCGCCACGGCAGATGAGGAGGACCGCAAGGCATGAGGACACAAAAAACCTCGATACGCGTTCCATGCTTAAAAAAAACAAAAAAAAAAAAAAACGCATCGTCACATCAATTCTGGAACTTTGGTCTGACCAGAGACCAGCAATATATATTTTTTGCCCTAAAGGCTGTTGCTTGTTAGGAAAAGCCAGTATTGCAGACCAGGAAGTACCTTAATATCGCATATGTATTCCTACGTGGTGCATGGCAAATACAACTTATTTTCCACACTTGTTTTTTTTTAAAGTTATTAACGTTCAGTTAAGCTATGAATGCAGCCATACAGGCATGTTACCCATTTACTCACGATATAATATCTATTGATTTGCATGAGTGTCTCGTCCATCTATAAACTTTCAAGCACAGAGCTGTCTGCTAATGACAAATTACAAGTGATGATGTTTGTTTTCCATTCCTATGGCTGTGACTGTATAATTTACAATTTTAGTTTTATTGGTGGCTTCCTGTTTCTTTCTGGGTAACGCTTGCCATTGTTCGGTGTGACAGGTGTTGCCATTTTACTGGGAATCTCTCCAAATCTGTCCGTCTTGGGAATATTCCTTCCATGGACAATGCAGGTAGTAGTTGCTAAGCTGATCATGGTGGTGACTGTATTGGGGTTGCATAGGGCCTACAATACAGGGTGGGGTATGTCACATATCCCTGGTCATCCATCAAACCTCTTTTTGCATGTCAGAATCTTCTTTTGATCCTTGATGAGATGTTCCAAAAACGCCAATAACTTATGCAACTTCCTCTCAGTGTGCACTGTTTTGCCTCGAGGATCATGAAATGAAATTAATGAACTGTCTTTTTTGACTCATTTTAAAATATTGTTGCCTGAAACAGCATTGAGCAACTACTACTGAGTGAGACTTTTGGTTCACGAGTTATCAAGTGACCACTATATTCGTCGTGTGTGTGTGTGTGTGTGTGTGTGTGTGTGTGTGTGTGTGTGTGTGTGTGTGTGTGTGTGTGTGTGTGTGTGTGTCCGTCTGCAGCATAACTACCCGATGATATCATCCGAGCTTGATGAAACTTGGGTGGGAGGTTGACATCATGATCGAGTTGTGTCCTGCATAGAGTGGGAGTATTGCGCCCATTGTGGGCGGAGCCACACCCGAAAAAGATGTCTTTTTAGGTGGTAATCGAGTTCAAGCTACATCTTCTCCGAGGGATTTGGTGGAATCTGACAGGGGTTTCGATATTTGGTTAGGCCAATGTCATGTGTCTAGCCCCACGGAGCTGGATGTTTTTTTTTTTTCATTTCATTTTTCACCGAATTTTCGGTATTGTGTAGCTAACTAACCTCATTATTGATTATACATTATTTTCTATCTCATTTCAAGGTCAGTAGCCTTCGTTTTGACATTTCCGGGCCTGGCCTGTCCGTGCCTGTTTCGGTTATAGTCTGTCCTTTGTCATTGAATACCGCTCGCTCGTGAACCATCGTCGTCTCCTGACTTGTCAATTTTATTTTTATTTAAAGCTGCTGTGGATTGTAAGTGGTCTTGAATTTGGCACTTACCTGTGGAAGAATAGAAACAAACAGAATAGCGAATATTTCTGAACAAAAATACCATCGTTTACTGAACACGTTACAATTATGGCCCACTGCTATTATGGTTATGGCCCATATACTTGTCTCATCCATGCACCTTATTATGTCACATACATTGCCATTGTCCTTAGCTTTATTGATATTATTGAATGGTTATAGGATTTCAAATGACTACTTTTGTGCACATTAAGGCTAAATTGAAAGAAATTCAAACTATATTCCCCATGGCTAGTCCATCATATGTATGAAGTTTTGCATCAATTTGTTAAGCGGTTCTGGAGAAGAATTTTTGTTTTTATTTTCAATGTAATATGACCACCAGACCACCTGACCAAGGACATCATAAATTTAATTTATTACTCACATCCGGTCATTGATCAGATATATGAAGTTTCAGATTTTTTGGATAAAGATTTTAATTCAACCAATTATATCTGGAATACCGCTTCACCGATGGCATCATCATTATCACCCAATATACCCCATGGGAAATTGATTACATATCCAAGTTTAAATTATTTTCGTTGAGTGGTTTCAGAGATGTCCAATTTTTTTTCCTTTAATCTAATATGGCTGCCATACCATGCGACCTATGGCATCAGAGTTATCCATAAAATATTCTCCATCGGGAGTCCCTCCTATGTTTAAAGTTTCGCATCGATCAGACAAGCGGTTGTAACCCCATGTGTCCTTCTCACCCTCCCCTTAATCTCACTCTCACTTTCTCTTCTACTCTGCTCTTGGTGTTTCCCCCTTTCCATTTTGTTCCTTTCCATTCTGCTCGAACTCTTGCATGAGCCTTGATCATGTATACTAAAAAAAAAGACATGACTGAAAGCTCCAAGGCTCTTCATAGTTGTCACGTTGGGGGTTTGCGCATATCCCTTGCCTTGTTTCTTTTTTGCAATAAAACGTAGATTGTGCATAGCCTGTTCAAGAAAGCACAAAAGGTTTTTCATGTCACCTTGGGGTCTCGTCATGTCTTTTGAAGCAAGGCTTTATTACTCCCTCCAATAGCTCTAAGATTTGCCGAATCTAAAATTGCACTACTCTTGTGCATTGCACTGCGCTTAATTGTCTTCACTCTGATGGAAAAGGGCAAGAGTAGTTGACCTTTATGGCTTTGGCATAAACAAAGTTCCTAGATCCAGCAAGGTCGGTACCGTCTACCCAAACACCAGCACCAGTGCAAATATAAAAACCAGAGGAAGCCTGAAATATATAAGGTCCATGTATGGCTAAAGTAATCAAATTGCCATCACAAAATTGTCAAAACATATTGAAAGACTCAGTGGTATAATGGTTAGAACGTCCGCTCCGAGTCAGAGGTCGGCGATTCAAACCCCGGACAAGTCATACGTAAGACTCTAAAAATGGTACATGCTGTTCCCTTGCATGATGTACAGCATTTAAAAGGTTGGGAGCAAAAACAATCCCCATAGATTGGCATCGATGGGGATGAGGAAATTCCTCCTGAGGAAATGTCTCGCTGAGTGTGGTGAGAAAAGTGGCGCCATTATTGTGTCTCTGGGACACCGAGTACCCTGGGAACTGACAGCACTTCCCCTAAACTCAGTAGCTGTGTTGTGTCTCCTCTGTATGTTCATACATTTTTTAAATCTGGACACGAAGCATTTTCTTCGCGAAGGGTCATACTGGGCAGTTTGCCACCCCCATCCTAGCAGTAGTTGGCACAGGAATTTGGTCATGTTGCCTGCAAAAGTTCACCTATTCTTCATGATGGACACCGTGGGATCTTTAACATCCACCAATTAATTCCAGCAGACGGGACACCAGATTAACATCCATCGAAGAGAGGCACACACATTGATGAATCACCCTACCTGTGAAACACTGGGAGGACAGTTTATATGCGGGATGGGATTTGAGCACAGGCAAGACAGCTTTGAGGCGAGTGTGCACACACATACATATATATATATATATATATATATATATATATATATATATATATATATATATTGTGGATATGAGAATTGTGTTTTTTTTGTGTTGTAAAATATCACCCTCCTTCCTCCATTTGTTGTGTATAAAGGCCAAAGGTCGTTCCCGTTAGTTATTCCATAAACAATCACGTAGCCAATCATAGATTTCCTCCTTGTTCGGTAGTTATCTCCTTATTATGTGTATTAGATTAAGGCTGTGTCTTCCATTAATTGTTACTCCATTGCACCGAAGTCAAATAAGCTAGGTCCCCTTTCGTTTTCATCCCAGCGGTGCGAGTGGTTTTCCATCGCCGCAAGACTCCATTAGCCACGAGGTTATCTCGGAGAAGAAGGGGGAGGAGCCAAATCACGGGCGTTGCCCGCCCATCATCATCAAAAGGGTGGAGCCAGCGAGCCCTGACCAGCCAACCAGGGCTGGGGAAATACCATCACGGGCGTGGCGCGGGTTGATCTGAAAGCGCGTTATAAAAGCACCCGCGCAAGCATTTTGAGAGAGATGCGGCAGATGAGTTCAGATGCGTCAGAGTCGGCAGTCCACCGGGAGAGAGCTGAGTGGAGTTGTTCAGTTCAGTGGAGGAGGAGCAGTGAGGTCAAGCGCAGGAGGCGGAGGACGCGTGAGACAGCTGCCGGTGTGAAACCGAATACGTGGAGCTGCCGGCTCCTCGCTGCCAGCCCGAAGCGGAGCTGTGTTTACCGGGTTTTCGCCTCGACCCCAAAGCGTGGATCGGAGCGCACGCTCGAAGCCGGACCTCGACGCCTACCATCTG
>NC_136270.1:66572062-66597062 GCF_964187855.1 Myxine glutinosa | reverse complement strand
GAGAAAAAGCCGAAAAGAGTCAAAATATGACCACAGGGACCAAATTGAGATTTTAATATGGATAGAAAGAGTACCTTCTCCAGATTATTATGCACCAAAACATTTTTCCAAGAAAAAACAGAAAAGTTGTGAAAATCGACGAAGAATCTAACATGTCATTCTCAAAATGTGCTCAAAGTCACAAAGATCGCGAAATTTGGATGTTTTACTTCGAGCCACACATCGTAATTCGAAGGAGATCCCTGACATACATGTTTGGTATGAATGAAAAGCTCCACGTGTGCACATTCTTTGTGCATGTGAACTGTATTGTGAACTTTGAACCTAATTATCTCCATTGTCTAAACGAAAATATAATTGTGATTAAAACACCATAACTTCGTTAATCTTCATCCAATTAACATAATGTACAGTCACGTGAAAAAGTAAGTACACCCCATGTAAAGTTTTGCCTTTTTCAACATATTTCAATATACAGCTATTTGATCTTCATTTCAACAATATTGATAGATAACGGTGATATAATATAACAAATATCATGAAACATTTACATTTTGTAATCCATTGTATAATTTAAATAAACATAAATGCAAATTTCACATATGGAAAAAGTAAGTACACCCTTGGCTCTAATAGGTGGTATTGCCCCCTTTGGCAGAAACAACCTCAAGTAGGCGTTTCTTATAACTGTCTACCAGTCTCTGACATCGACTGGGAGAAATTTTTGCCCACTCTTCCATGCAGAATTCTTTCAGCTGTGCGATGTTTGAGGGGTTTCTTGAATGCACAGCTTGTTTCAAATCCCCCCACAACATCTCGATGGGATTTAGATCCGGGCTTTGACTTGGCCATTCCAGAACCCTCCATTTCTTTCTTTTCAGCCATTCCTTGGTGGATTTACTGGTATGTTTAGGGTCATTGTCATGTTGCAAGGTCCACCTTCGGTTGAGCTTCAACTTTACGACAGATGGCCTCACATTATCCTCAAGCACCCTCTGGTACAATGAAGAATTCATAGTGAATTCTATGATGGTGAGCTGCCCAGACCCCGATGCAGCAAAGCTGCCCCAAACCATAATATTTCCACCACCATGCTTTACAGTTGGTATCAGGTTCTTGTGGTCAAATGCTGTCTTTGGTTTTCGCCAAACATGTCTTCTGGTACTGTGGCCAAATAGCTCTACCTTTGACTCATCTGTCCAGAGCACATTGTTCCAGAAGTGCTGGTCTTTCCCAAGGTGTTCATTGGCAAACTTTAGTCTTGCCCTGATGTTCTTTCTGGACAGCAAAGGTTTCCTCCTGGCACACCTCTCATGTAGATCAAATTTGTGCAGCCTCTTTGTAATGGTAGACTCGTGCACTTTGACATTAACAGTGGCAAGAGCTACCTGTAGGTCCCGTGATGACATTCTGGGGTTCTTCGAGACTTCTTTCAGCATCTTGCGGTCTGCTCTCGGGCTGAACTTGCTGGGGCGGCCTGGCCTGAACAAGTTGGCAGTTGTTTGGAATCTTCTCCACTTGTAGATGATCTTCCGGACAGTCGAATGATTGATTTCAAATTGTTTGGAGATCTTTTTAAATTCCTTCCCAGACTCGTAGGCATCTATAAACCTTCTTTCTGAAGGCCTCAGGGAGCTCTTTTGATCTAGGCATGGTGACGCCGCACACTTCAACAACAAAGAGCAAACCAAACTAAATGTCTGAGGTTTAAATAAGACAGGTTCCTCCAAGATCCTCTCTAACGATGTTCTAATCATTTGCACCTGAGCTGGTGCACCTGATTCTAATTTTAGGTATTTGAAGTAGTGATAAATGTCGGGGTGTACTTACTTTTTCCACATGCGAAATTTGCATTTATGTTTATTTAAATTATACAATGGACTACAAAATGTAAATGTTTCATGATACTTGTTATATTATATCACCTTTATCTATCAATATTGTTGAAATGAAGATCAAATAGCTCTATGTTGAAATATGTTGAAAAAGTCAAAACTTTACATGGGGTGTACTTACTTTTTCACGTGACTGTATATATCAAATGAAAGAGAAAAGCATGGGGAATCAAATGATATCAAAATCTCAATTTTGATTTTTGGCCCCATGTGTCTCCTTTTGCCAGAGCCAGTCACATATGTATGTGACTGTGGTTTTAGTTCCATATTTCTGTGGTTTTAGTAAAGGCGTACAGGGCGTGTGCATACCCTGGTGGGAGAGCATCAATTTCCCAGCTCGTTTTTAAATGGAAAAAGCACGAGCTTTGTAGCAAAGTCGACTGCTGGGGCCCATTGCACTCCCAGGAAAGCCTCTGAGCCGTGACGTTGAATGCCTTGTGGTAAAAAGGTGTTAAACACCGCATGGATGGTATAGCTGCACTAATTATTTCGGATGTGACCTCAGCAAATGGCGCATCACACACCCGATTATACACCATCGGCGTTTGTCCTGCAAACTTTGTGGGCATGTTATACAAGGTATTTTCGCACTACGTGTTTCTACTTGGTCCACATACTTTGATATTATGCTCAAACGCTGCTTTAATTTGCACCTTGGGCATGATTTCACATTAAATGTCCTTAAGGTGGACCTTCTGGAGCTTCTCTGCACATGAATACTTTGTACGTCCCACAGGAATATGGTGCGCTTACCTCTGAGCTGTCTTATTTGTGTTTGATTCCCGACCCTTTTATAAACTTGGTGGATTGGTGCTTCACAAGCAAGGTATTGCGTCACAAGGTGCACCGTCCTCTTCACACAACTCGGTTTGAGACACACATGAGAAGAAAGGATTGTTGTTTCATATGCAACCTATGGCTGTTAGTTACATCATTTTCTGGGAGTGCGGCTGTGATGCTGATGCAGTGCCCCCCCCCCCCCCCCCATTACCAGGAAGCTGATACCCATTTTGCCGACCTTTTTAGGATGACAGGCTGAGTCAACCCACCTGGTGTTCATTCAGTGGCACGACGGGGACTCAAACTCAAGACCCAAAGATCTTCAGCCAGGCACCTTTACCTTTAAGCGAACACCAGGCTTATTCCCACTCTACTCATACCGGCCAACTCGCTCCAGTCACCTATACCCATTATCTATGCTATAAAAGAGCCGTTTGCATGTCTGTCTGTCTGTCTGTCGCCAGTTTGCTCAAAGATGGCTGAATGAATCTTCGTCAAACTTTTAAATGCTCATCAGTAAGTGCCAGGGAGTGTTTTAGGCAGAAAATAAAGGTTAAATTTTTTTTTGGGGGGGTATTGATTTGCTCTATCTTGTGTAGGGACCCCATTCCTTAGTGGGTGAAAGGAAGTGTTTTAGGCCCCCGTAAAAAATAGACCGGGCAATGCCGCGTACCCCTGCTGGTGATAGATATTTTATTGTTTTATTTATTTATTTCCCTTTCTCCAGGTATTACTCTCAATCATGTTTATACTGATCTACGTCTGTTCTTATTCCAACTCCTCTTCTTAGCAAACGTATTCCATCTCGACACCAACCAAGTGCTTTCAACGAAAAATAAATTCCCAATTTATTCTCGATTCAAGATTGCTTATCGACTACATAAGAGAGCCGGTGGTGTGTGTATCGCCATTTTTCTCAGAGATGGCTGAACGGATCTTCGTCAAACTTTCAGAGGTTCATCAATGAGTGCCTGGGAGTGTTATAGGCAAACTCACCCCTCCCTCTCCTGCCTTTCTCCCCCCGGTCCCCCAGCAATACTGGGTACTCCTGTTAGTCCTTTATCTACAAGTGATACTCCTCATTCATTTCTCCTACCAAATCTTCACAAACATACTTAAGACAAGAACTAAATCAAGCACATTGATTTCACGTTTTTCGATTTGGAATAAATCTCATGCTGCAGCTTGTACATAGATCACATGTAGTGTGATGATGGACTAACCCAAACCCATCCCGAACGACACACAAGTGTACTACATGGGCATGACTAGACAATGAACATTCAATATGGTATTTAAATCTGAAACTGGAATCTGAATGAAAAATCTTAAAGTTAGGATATGTTATTCCATACGCCCCATCAGTTATATAAACTAGCAGGCACTAGTTTCTCGGCCCATCTTTTTGGTGGGAAATATGCTACGGCACATTCTTGCAAATGCACTTTATTTATTTATTTACTTAATTTTTTTGAAAGAAATTTTATTGATCACAACATATTGTCACGCAACTGCGATTAACATCAAAGTTGCGGATAGCCGATTACGAGGCTTTACTCTCCCGAGGCGAAACCTCAATAGCGGATTCCAATCAAACTCAAAGCGGGATGGCGGGACACAGCGAAAGCCTTGCAACCTTACCTATTAAAATCAAACACCCAGGAAAACTGCGTTCACATATATACAGAAAATAATACAAAGATTTATTAATGAAAAGTAAAGACAGTGAAAAAGCACGCGCCGGTAATAAAATAAGGTAGCTAAATTGGGATCCCACACACAACAGATATCAAACACAATACGAGGGAATCTGAATTAAGGAAAATAAACACGTCCTTTATGTCAAAATGTACGCGGATGCGGCTTATCTGTCTTTGTCGTCTTCTTGTAACACGGCCCCGCTCGGCCACCACCAGGCCTTCTCCGACCGCCTCCGAGCAACGCAAAGGCCCGAGCCAACGCCCACTCCATTCGCACACGAGGCTCCAAAAGCAGGACAGCAAGCATCCCTCGCGCCCTGAACTCGTCTTCAGGAAGTCCGATCTGAACTGCTTGAGCTTGGCACTCATCAACTGCTCGTACGAACTGCACTCGTATCAACTCTCGTCAGGGCTCCGCTCTCATCTCAACCCACACCGGGACTGAACTCACCTGCACTCTGTTCAGCGCACCTCCGAACTGCTCTGCCGAAAATGGCGTCTGACCCTCGTTAATATCTCCGGCCGATGACGTCACATTGGCGCACTGCTCTGCCAATAATAGCCTCCCACGACTCGCCGGCTCATCCAGGTCACGCCTTCTGCGTCACTGCCGCTCTCTCTACTCCTGTTTCTTCTTCATAGCACGTGCTATCCGAGATTGGTAGGCCTTGCGGAGGTGTAAATGGTGGCGGCCGATTGTGGCGGTGTTACAGCCCGATTTCTCGTCTATTCTCTTCCAAAGTCATGTCAAAGGGGAGGAATTATTTAATGTTGCGCTAGGGACCTAACTAAGTGTTTATGTGGTTTGCACTGCCATAATGGACAAGGGTTTGATGACCAGGTGAGACTCACAGGGGTGTTATCTTTTAATCCCTATCTAACTATCACACGAATCTCCTGGTAGATTCCCTATCGTGACAGTCAAATACCTACCTATACAGATCTACCTAGCTCTAGATTTTGCTCTACCCCCAGACATAACAATATCATACTCCATATCACCAAGATAAAGGAAGATGGTTTGTAATACCGGCCAGCACCTAAGGTGGGGCTATTTCCGATATACTATACATATACTGCATATATATATATATATATATATATATATATATATATATATATATATATATATATATATATATATATATATATATATATATTGTTATGAATTTTGGTAGAGCAACATCTAGAGCGAGGTAGATTTGATAGGTAGGTATTCGACTGTCGTGACAGGGACTCTACATGTAATAAGTTCTTGATGTTTAGGCGTTTGTCGGGGTAATATGTATGATTGTGGATCTACCTGGAGATTCGGGTGTTAAATAGAGAGGGATTAAAGGTAACGCCCCTGTGAGTTTCACCTAGTAGCCAAACCTTTGTCCATTATGGCACTCCAAACCACATAAACATTAGTTAGGTCCTTAGCGCAACATTAAATAATTCCTTTCCCTGACAATGACTTCGGAACAAACGGACAGGAAACCAGGCCAAAACCACCGCCACAATTGGCCGCCACCGTTTACACCTCCAAGGCCTACAAACCTCGCCTGGCACGTGTTATAACACAAGGACCGCGGGGGTCGGGGACGGGAGAGTGGAGTGATGCCGCAGAGGGCGTGACCTGGGCGAGCCGGCGAGTTGGGAGGCTTTTTTATTGGCTGAGGAGTGCGCCAATGTGACGTCATTGGCCAGAGATATTAGCGACGGTCGGACGCCATTTTAGGGCAGTTCGTTGGCAGTTGGCACACAAGGAGTTCGTTGGCAGTTGGCACACAGCAGTCGGCAGTCAAGAGTTGGCACTGAGAGTTGGCACTGAGGAGTTGGCAGCTGGCACTTGGCACTTGGCAGTTGGCTGCCAGCACTCCCGCGCCAGCACTCCCACAGAGAGTCGAGTCAAGTGGAGCGTTTGCTTTGTGCAGCCCTGCGTGGGACCTTTGGAGCAAGGGAGCTTGTGGAGTGGGTGTGCCGTTGAACCGACGAGGCCTGGTGGTGCTCGGGGCCGTGGAACTTGGAGCGAGGCGTGCCGCGGGACGAAAGGAGCCGGGTGTTGGACGGCAGCCACCAAGACGACAAGGACGAGATAAGGCCGTACCCGCGAATACACTTTGCATAAAACTAAAAGACGTGTTATTTTCGTATTCATCTCCCTCGTATCGTGTTTGGAATCTGTTGTGCGTGGGATCCCAATTTAGGCTTATTAGTTATTAGTATTACCGGCGCGTGCTTTTTTCACTGTTATTACTTTTCAATAATAAATCGTTATATTATTTTCTATATATATCTGAACGCAGTTTCCTGTTGGATTTTAATAGATAAGGCTGCGGAGCTTGCTGTGTCCGCCATTCCGCGCGTTTAACTTTGTGTTGATTTGGAATCCGCCATTGAGTTTTCGCCTCGGGAGTGTAAAGCCTCGCAATCGGCCATCCGCAACTGTGGTGTTAATCGCGGTTGCGTAAATATATATATATATATATATATATATATATATATATATATATATATATATATATTTATATACTACATACTATAGCACAGCTACCTAGCATTGCTGGGTAACACAGGGTCCTTCCTCCCACCCTTCTCTGGCCTCCTTCCACCCGCCCTCCCTCCTCGCACCTACCCCTTCCCCCCTACTCCTCGCACCCCACCCCTTTTCCCCTCCTTCCTCACCATAGCCCCTCCCTCCAGACTTCCACTCCCCTCCTCCCCTCCTCCCCTCCTTCCTCCCACCCACCACCCTCCAGACTCCCACCTCGGCCTTTTTTCGTGGCTCAATGGAGTACTGTTCTCCCCTTTGGATTGGCACCTCATCATGACACTGGCCTATCCTGGATTCTGTGGAAATCTGAAGCTTTCCACATTATTGGAATCTCCTGTGATGAGGCCAAAGTACAAGGTCTGTTGTGTCATCTCGCAGGCAGGTCAGTGACGTCTCCGCTTTTGTACCTCCTCTCTCCTTGCTCTAACTCCATCTGTTCTTCCCTTCACACATCTTCAGATGCTTCAAGACCCATACATTCTTCCAGTAACCCTCTCCTTGCTCCAGTAACTCCCAAAACCCAGGCTCACAGCAACCATTGACCCCTTTGACCCGCTTTTCACTGGTTTAGGGAACCATATTCCAGAGAGGGTTCAACCTTTCTCTTGCATCCAACGCTTCAAGCAGTCAGCGCACCACAATGACATGTCATCCCTCATTCCTACCTGCGAACTTTTGTACCCCAATTAACCCTACCTAACCTAGTGATATTGCTTACAGGTTACTCTTTCATCCCCTTCTCTCCTCTATTTTTTCGTATTTGTTTTCTCCCTTACTTGTTTTGGCCAAATGTGGTTCCACTATCAATTCAGTCATTTTATCATCAGTCCCATCACTCTTCCACGATCCAAACCTTTATATGCAATTTTCTTTCTTACGAATGTGTCAACCTTCCTGTTGAAATCCCAACTTGTGTAGTTAACAAGAATATTTAGAAATAAAGCGGCACTTGGAAGAACGCATAGCTACCTCCGCCAGGCGGAACAGTTCACGTTTTATATCCCACTGATGGGTCGGATCTTGATTCGGACATGAACCAAAATGGAATCAGCTTGTTTTTGTCACCTAACCAACTCATCCCCCAAGTTTTGTTATAATCCAGCCACAACTTTTTGAAATATCATGCCATACATCGTTTTTAGCCCTTTCACTCAATGGTGAAGATTCACTTAAAAATTGAAAAAAATTCTCTTATTCAGATCTGGATTAGGATCTTCACCAAACACGAATCGATTTGTCCTTGTCACACAACCAACCTGCTCACCAGGTTTTGCCCTAATCCGTCCATAACTTTTTGAGATATCGTGCTATGGATCGGTTTTAGCCCTATCTTTCAACGGTGAAGAATCACATAAAAATTCGCAGATCCGGATCCAGATCTTCATCAAAATGTATTCGTTTCGCACTTGTCACATTCCCAACCTCTCCACCAACTTTGGCTTAATCCGTCCACAACTTTTTGAGATATCCTGTTCACAAACAGACAGACAGACAAGGGTGAAAACATAACCTCCATCTACCTTCGGTGGCGGAGGTAACAAGGCACTTTTTAAAAATTGTTCGTTGCCTTTAATAATACTTTGTCTCTCCTTTGAAAATACTCTTTTCTCCATTTGCATCCTTTTCCTTGCATAATTAAGATTTTCCTGGCCCCTTACATGCCCTTACCTGCTTTCCCCTCCAACTCATCCTTTCTCATTTTCTCCACCTACCGCTCCTCTTTTCTCTTAACAATATTCCTTCCTTCCCACCTTCCTCTCTTATTCTTTACCTTCCATTCCCTCACTCATTGCTCCCTGAGGTTGCTTTACCCTTACCTGCCCACACATTCACACGTGAAATAAATGCCAATTCAATCATGCTTAGCACGTCACGATGGAGGAACTTGTGTATCCCCAATCTGTGCACCCATGTGGGCTGTTACATGGCGGGCTACGTATTAATAACCAGCATGTAGGAATCTCAATCCTTCAAATGCTTGCATTTCCGTGTAATCATGAGCTATTAATGATGTACGAGGATGCAAAAATACATTTTGATTTCAGAAATTTACACGATTTTGATCAAACAAATGCTACCTACCTTGTAGAAGAAGCACCATGTAGCTCTTGATAATTTCTTATCTGCTCTTCTCATATAGGTCCAGACCTCAAATCAGCAATTTGGCATTTGGGGCTATTTTTGTTCCTGATGCATTCAAATTACTCCTCTGCATCCCTGGAAAATGTATTTTCCATTTGATTGATGACTTTACGCAAAATAATTCCTTATCTCAGTTGGAGACTCAGAGTGGTTGTATTCTTTTCTGTTGATGTAGTGAAGATATCGTCTCACAGGATGACACGGAGGTGGTGTACTTGCCTTTGAGGGCTCTTATCTGAGTATGATTCTTGATCAAATTATAAACTCTTGCATTAGGTGAGTGGTCATTATATTGTTGTGGATATGAGGACTGTATATATATATTTTTATTGTGTGCTGTATGATTATTATTATTATTGTTGTTGTTGTTGTGCTGTGCCTCCTGCCTCCGGAGCTGTGTAAGATCAAAAGGGCGTCCCATAGTTCACAAGCATACATGTCAGCCAATCATAGGATATTCATGTTCGATAGTTATATCTTATTCTGTGTTTTAAGATAAGGCTGTGTCTCCCATTAATTGAAATACTCCATTGCACCAGTGAGAGAGAATAGATCCCCTTCCATTCCCATCCCCAAAAATCCCCATTTCCTTCACATCCCCCCTTTCGTGATTGCCGACCCTCGATTGCCATATTACATCCCCTCTCGTCATTGCTGAGCCTCGATTCCCAATCACCTCCCCTCCAATAACCGCCATTGACCACGAGGCTCGAGTCAGGGAAGAAAGGCGTGTCTCCACCTCGTCAGAGGAGGGGAGGGGCGCGCCCGCCCGTCGTCGTCCGGGGCGGAGCCCGAGGGTCGTGCGACCAGCCAGGGCCGAGGTGAGCGCCCCGATGGGCGTGTCCAAAGCGCCGGGGGCGTGATCGCTGGGGGGCGCTATAAAAGGGCGCAACCGGAAGTGGAGGGAGAGAAGAAGAAAGAGAGATGCACTCTGGGTTGGAAAAAGAAGGGTTGTGAAGAGAGGAGGAGTTGGTTGCAAGGAGCTGGTCACAGTCGGTTGCCAGAGAGAGGAGTCGGTGGTGAGAAGTGAGAGAAGCAAGAAAGAGTTGAGGGTTGAGGGTTGAGGGACCAGACCAGTGAGACAAGTCCTGGGAACGCAGCGGACGGAGGCCGCCGCAGCCGCGCCACCCCACCGCCAAAGGGGGCCTGAACGGCGGTTCGGAGCAGGGCCGAAACGGAACGGCGGCTGCTGAACGCGCCGGTTGTGCTGCAAGACCCCCCCTTGGACCTTTCCTCTCCCGCCAGCCATCCACCTTCTGCCATCCCTGGCATTCCCCGTGTGAGTCGTCTTTGTTTGTTCTGTCCTGGGTAATAAGTTAAGTCTGTAGATAAGCTAAATTTGCACTGTGTCACCTGCGTCTTGTACTTGTAAATAAACTGAATTGCTTTTTGTTGCTTGTGTGTAAATAGTAGAAATAAATTCAGTAGTAATATTTCAAACCTTTTTTTTGTCTCCGTTTTCCTCTTGCATTGCGTCGCTTTTGTCTTTTCCCTCATTGAGCAGCTAGGGTGCGATACAACCAACGTTCGGGTGGAATCGGGTGAGTTTTGTTAGGTCGCGGTTTTAAACCACCGCTCGGTCTATAACATCCTAACCGCGATCTATAACAATATTATAAAGATTAGTGATTGCAGGCATCCTGGCCAAATTCAAAATTCTTGCTGTTATTCGTCCACAGGAAGAGGTGGGCATGCCAGATTGGTACCCCGACGTTCTATGAGGTCATGTGATATATTATGGAGATTTTGAGTAAATGTATCAAGTTGTTGTTGTTGTTGTTGCATAGCTCTGGACAGTTCTCTCGAACAAGCCCGTGTCACAGGGACAGCTGATCGATCTCGTAGGGGCAACCCAGAGATCGCCCACATCCAGGATGGTGTACCCCACCTTCACAAAGTCAGGGCGATGACAGAGTTAGAAAAAGAGACAGACAGAGATAGAGAGAAAGAAAGGCTTTTGTATCTTTTTATTATAAAAATAGGAAAGAAAACCCCCAAATAAAGGGTCATTCTCATTTCAAGGAGAAAAACAGAGACAAAAATTAATACAGTAAAATTATGTGCAAAACATTTTCCAAAACAATAAACGTTTCTCCAGGATTTTACTTCTTTCACACACCATTTGGCCTCAAACTGCGGCAGCCTTCCTGTTATTGAAAAAAAAGCGAAGTCCAACTTTACACGGCTCGTCACAAGATTTTAAAACAAGAACAAGGCATTTTCCTCATTCGAGGCCATCAACTTTTCTTTTTCTTGATTTATATACTGCCATTTTTGTCTGCGCAAGCAGGAAATTACCTAACACATCATTCGATTTTTTGTGTGAAATGTCCAAGCCATAAATGAAAACACAAGTGTTGAAAACCAAACCAATCCTAATGAAACAATTCTGAAGAAAAATAAATAAAGGAGCCAACCGTTGACATTCAACATAGATATGGAATAGATTTTCAGGCCTTTTACAAAAAGGACATTCATCTGCCAGGAGATTTGAAAAGCGGTGCAGCATGTGGTTAGAAGGGAGGATCCAGTGTGCAACTCTCCATTGGAGGTCGCTTTGTCGTGGCGGTACAGGAGGATGATAGAAACCTTTCCAATTCGGAAAATATGGGGGGGAACAAGGTAAGAGGTCTCTCCATTGAACCCTCCGCTTGTTATTTTCCCTTGTAAAAGAAATTTTACGCAACACAAAAATAGAGGTATTTTTGTTTCGGAAACCCATTGAAGCCTACGCTAAAAGGGGTACAAGGAGGAGAGTTAGCAAGAGAAAACTTGCAAATGAGTCAGGAAAGGTAGAAGGAGAAGCACCTTGTTCATTGTCTGCTTGGCCTCGCTCCCAATTAGGTGCAAGCTGTGCATAGGTACGAAGCACACTACGTAACATTCGTGCCACAACTCTGGAGGATCACACGCCAACCAGGCTTGCCAGTGCGTCAGCTCTAATCCAACTGCCATTTGGGCTTAAAAGATCGGCAACCGATTTTATGTTCTTCATGACAAAGCGTTGAACGAGACACCTATCAGCAGGCATATCGTGGAAATTGGAATTGTAAAACAAAGGCTCTATCAGGAACATTTGCTTTGTGTACGAATGCGTGGCTCTTGTTGGCGTTAGAGCTCGCCATGCGTTTAGTATATTCTGATAAAACCTAGAGAGGGGAAACATATCAAGATGGGAAAGAGCCATCAAGAATAGAGTGTGGTCATAGCCTAGTCTCCCCACCTGCTGCAAAAGTCGACGAGCAACGTTAACCCATGGTGGAGAGGGGTGCGTGTACAGCATGCGTAGAACAACCGAAAGTCGAAAGGCCATTAACCGGCTCTTTATGTCAACCAGGCCTTGGCCTCCATCGGTCAGTGGCAAACTGAGGACTTTGGGTCGCAACCAGTGCTTTCCATCCCAGAAGAAAGACCCAAAGCACTTCTGGAGCTGTTGAACCTGTGCAGCACAAATAACCTGTGCCATAGGGTAGAGGCCACCAAACTGTTGATCACCAAGACCCTTCCACGATAAGACAGTTGTGTGATCAGACCTTTCCATTTTTGCAGTTTTCCTTCAACAAAATCCGACAGACCAGCCCAATTCTTTGCTGCTGTGGCGTCATTACCCAAGAACACTCCAAGGTATTTCATGCCCTCAATGGCCCATGAGAGAGGAGCGGGAAGTCTTGGTGCCAAGGGACATGACAAACCAAGCCAAAAGGCGCTCATTTTGTCCCAATTCACTTTGGCTGAAGAAGCCTTTTCGAACATGGATAGACAATAACGGACAGCGTTAATGTCATTGAGGTTCCACACAAAGACACACACATCATCGGCATATGCCAGCACCTTAATGGGTCGTTCAAGATGAGAAACTCCAACCCCGGTTAGTCTAGCATGCAAATAAACCAGTAAGGGTTTGATGGAGAGAGCTTAGAGCAAGCCAGAGAGGGGGAAACCTTGTCGAATTCCCCTGTTAACAAGCAAGGGTGTAACAAGTTCATTGTTTATTTTAAGCACACTAGAAATATTATTGTACAGCATCTTAATATAAGAAATGAAGGTCGGACCAAGTCCAAACCGTTCAAGCACTTTGAAGAAGTACCGATAATCAACACGGTCAAAGGCCTTCGCCTGATCAAGGAGAAGAAGTCCTAAATCTGTGGGGTTTTCTTTGCACAGTTCGATCATGTCTCTTACAAGCGAGATGTTGTCATAGATGGAGTGATTGGGTGATTGGAGAGACACAATAGCATTGGTCTTCATTCAACAATGAGGAGTAAGTTGCGATGCCAGGGCTTTTGAGAATAACTTATAGTCTGTGCATAACAAAGAGATTGGGTGCCAATTTTGAATAGAGAGCAAGTCTCCTTTCTGTGGGATGAGGGTGAGAATAGCCTGTCGGCAACTCAGAGGGAGCTCTCCAAGCTGGCAGCTTGCGTTCAAGGTGTTGAGGAGTTCGGGACACAACAGATGCCAGAATTTCTTATAAAATTCAGTTGTAAGTCCATCCAATCCAGGCGCTTTCCCAACAGCAAGGCTGTGCAGAGCGGCACCAAGTTCGTCCAAGGTAATGGGCCCTTCCAGGTAGGAAGGTCCACCTTCACACAACACTGGCAGGCCTATGGAGATAGAGGCAACACTGACAGGATTTATTTGCTCCATCGAATATACAGACTTGGCATTTAATATGGAATATATTTTTTTTCATGACTTGGGTTTACTTTCTTAACTCAGTATATCAATCTGGTGAGTTTCTTTTACACTTTGGTGATTTATTTGTTAAAAGAACCATGTCACTGATTGTCCGTCGCAGCAAGAAGTCAACAACAGGATTATATCACAGGTGGCGTGACAAAATGTACGGACAGGTGCATTTGATGATTGGCTTCACAGTCAGGTATACAAGGGTTGTTGGGTTCTGTATTAGTGGAAAACAATTGCTGCACGTCTCCAAAAGTTATTGCCGCTTCCTCTGGAGATGGTCCGTCAACTCGACAATGCTGTTTGTCATGGAGTGGTGGCTTTACGAAATTACGGCATGAAACAGCGTGCTATTGCTCGGCAGTGTGGCATCACTCAAGGTCAGGTGTCAAAGATCCTGAAACGAAATGCTCAGAGGGGTGTCCCTACTCCAATACCGAGGCCAGGACGTCCCTGCAGAACCACAAGGAGGGATGATCGCCAGCTGCACCGGTTAGTCCGCAATGGCCGTACTAAGTCAGCTAATCGGCTTGGGGCTGAGTGGCAGCAACTGACAAATGTGCCTGTATCCAGAAGGCTAGTCAACCAACGACTGGTTCAAGCAGGCTATCGTGCCAGGCGTCCCCTGAGAAAGCCACGCCTGACCAGAGAACACAGCCAGCGCCGATTGCAGTGGGCCAGAGAGCACCGTCAATGGCAGCCAGGACACTGGAATCACGTGATCTTCAGTGACGAGTCTAGATTTCTGGTCTCTCGTCAAGTTGGCCGCGTCTGAGTGCGCAGACAAGTGCATGAAGCCTACAACAAAGATTGTATAGTGCCAGGAGTCCAAGCTGGAGGTGGTGGGGTGACCGTTTGGGCTGCTTTTCATGCAGGGGGCAAAACTGACCTGGTTGTTCTGAATGGAAACCTGAACCAGTTCAAGTACAGGGCCATTCTGGAAGAAACATTGCTGCCATTTGCTCGTGCAGCCTTTCGAGGAAACTTTGTCTTCCAAGATGACAATGCACGGCCTCATCGTGCTCGCATGATCCAACACTTTCTTGCTGACCGTGGTGTAGAGCATATGGAGTGGCCTGCCATGTCCCCGGATATGAATCCGATAGAGAACTTGTGGGAAGAATTAACGCGTCAAATCGACCACTTGGACCAGCAGCCGACCTCTGTGCGTGAATTGCAGCAGGCTATTGTCACTGCATGGCAAGCGATTCCTGTCCAAACCTTGGCAAATCTCGTTAACAGCATGCCTCAACGTGTACGTGCTCTCCTGAATGCTCGTGGGGGTTACACGAAGTACTGAACTGTTATTTTACTGTCCGTAATCCCAGTCGTAATTTAAGTTTTGTTTTTGTTAAAAAATAATTTGGCTAATGTGCAAAATAAAGAGATACTTCTGGAAAACGTACAGAAGTTTAACACAGTACTGTCCGTGAATTGAGTTCGATATCAGTTTATATCACTTTCAAGGATCAATTTATTTGTTTCGAAATGTCAAATGTGGTTTTTGTTTCCTTTAAAGGTCACATTAACAAAATCTAGAATAATTTCAACATAATCCGATGAACTTTTGGTTCTAAGACATCTTGAAAAGTAAGTTCACCCCCACAAAAAAAATATTCCATATTAAATGCCAAGTCTGTATTTTAGAGAAATATTCCTTTGTGAAAAGTTTAATAACTGATTGGTTGAAAGTGATGGATGAGTCTGCAAACGCAGTTGAGAGAGCTGTTTGTTCGGAAATCGTTTCTCTAGACAAAAAAAATACTTCATTGGTATGTCTGCCTCGTTAAGGTGCTGCACCCTCATCCGAACTAAGGCACCACGTGCATTCCTCTCAGTTATTTCTTTCAATAAAGACTGTTTTTCGGTTAAGGCTCTTTGCACATTATGATTTTGTCATGTGACCCTCTGAAGATGTAAAATCTCCGATTGCAATAAATTTTTCACTTCATAATCAGCCCTTTTTGAGAAGCTCTGGTATTGTTGGCAGAAACCTTTGATTTTGGCCTTTACTAAATCCCACCACACCAGTGGGTTAACAAAACAGCTTAACTTCCGTTCCAAGAGATCTGTCCAGAAAGATTCAAAAGCCTGAATGAAATTGAGGTCTTCTATGAAACTATTGTTGAATTTCCAGTGAGAACTCCCTGGACATGGTTTAGAGAGTTGAACGAATGCTCGAGCTAGGGAGTGATCGGAGAAACCGGAAGGCACGATATCAGATTTGCAAACTCCATGCAACAGGTGAGAATTTACATAAATGCGATCAAGCCTCGCAAGTGAGATGTGGTTGTTGGAACAATGACACCATGTGTAGGATTGTTCAGAAGGGTGCTGCAAGCGCCAGACATCATGGAGATTATATTTCGCAATGATATTCGCAAAAAGTTTTGCGGTACGTGGTTGAGGTTCCGGCCCGCTTCGGTCACATGAGGCATTAACAGTACAGTTAAAGTCCCACCAATAATTAGACAAGTCTGCAAATCCAGTGTTTGGAGGAACTTTCTCAGTTCAGCGAAGAAGGAGATCCGCTCACCATTTTTGCTTGGAGCGTACACATTAAGGATTGTAAACTTGACCTGATTGAGATAGAAGGTCACATAGGCAATATGGCCATCAATGATATTCGCAAATTGAAGCAAGGATGGTTGGAAATGTTTCCCTAAGACAAACATGATTCCTGCCTTAGACGAGGAGCTGTTACTAAAGAAACACTCCTTATCCATAATGAGTTGCCACTGGGCCTGGACAGATCTGACGGCATGGGTCTCCTGCAACAAAGCTATGTCGAGACCGTTTGCGTCTATCAGCTGCTTGGTCTAGATCTGGCGGAGTGAACTTCCACCACCATTGACATTTACTGTTCCAATCTTGAAACTCACCATGAGTTATCTTAGAGTCTTTTTCGCCTTGGCGATCAATTTTCTTAAACGGTGACAATGTGTCTGACGAAAGGTGAATGAGTCAGGCCTGCATACAATAGTCTGAGCACACAAGGAAAGACGGTAAATCTGGAAAGTATTCTGTTAGGTTTACAATGCGTTTCCTGTACGTATTTTGCAAGAAAAATCTTTTGTTCAGGGGAAGTAGGACCTTGAATGGTAAGTTTCTCCACTGCCTCCACCTGGCTGTTTGCTTCCTCCAGGTCAGATTCGTCAGTCAGTTTTAATTTCCGAATCACACAAGCTTGTATAGTCCTGCATGTCAATACTGTCATCAATATTGGCACACAGATCTGCACTAGTTGTAACATCTGTGTGCTCTCCCACCGTGGGAACATTGCTTTGTGGAATAACAGCAATAATCTGTGGATTTGGTGAAACAGAAACAGCAGATGCAGTGATGTTGCTTCCCCCTACTGCAACAACCTCTGATGGTGTGGCGGTATCTAGCACAATAGGAGTCTCTTGCAAAACATTGATTCCTGCGATTCCAGCTTCACCAGGTGATGGACTGGGAGCAGTAACTTGGACAGTTTCGCTATTTTCTGCTGACAGGGATTCAGCATCATCATGTTTAGGATTAACATTTTCCAAAGTGACAGCAGGTTCATAACCAGTGGTCTCAGCAGGTTCATCACCAGTGGTCTCAGCACGTTCATTACCAGTGGTCTCAGCAGGTTTACCACCAGTGGTCTCAGCAGGTTTACCACCAGTGGTCTCAGCAGGTTTACCACCAGTGGTCTCAGCAGGTTTACCACCAGTGGTGTCAGCAGGTTTACCACCAGTGGTGTCAGCAGGTTCATCACCGGTGGTCTGAGCAGGTTCATCACCAGTGGTCTGAGCAGGTTCATCACCAGTGGTCTCAGCAGGTTCATCACCAGTGGTCTCAGCAGGTTCACCACCAGTGGTCTGAGCAGGTTCATCACCAGTGGTCTCAGCAGGTTCATCACCAGTGGTCTCAGCAGGTTCATCACCAGTGGTCTCAGCAGGTTCACCACCAGTGGTCTCAGCAGGTTCACCACCAGTGGTCTCAGCAGGTTCACCACCAGTGGTCTCAGCAGGTTCATCACCAGTGGTGTCAGTACAATCATCAGAGGACTTTCCAATAGTCGAGTCCATAACAGGTGAAACGATTCCATTTGATTTGTTAACAGGTAAAACAGTCCCTGCAGGTGGACCGTCTATGTCCTCACATGAAAGGGGGCCGAACTTGTTAGCTGTAGGTACAGGGTTTGTCCCAGGTAAGCCTTGTAGAGTGGCATCGGTCACGACTGGGGGGGGGGGGGTGTGGGGGGTGTTGGGGGTGTTACCGACAGGTTGCTTATTGTTAAATGCTACCTTTTTCTGAGTTAAATGGCCCTCGGGAAAGGTCTTTCTCTTCCTTGACGGAACAATCGTGAAACCATCCCCGACGTTCGTTGTGCTGTTTGGATTATCGGGATAGGAAGGCCGAGCGTCATTACCGGACATGGAAAATGTTCCCTTAACAGCCGAAGATAAGGATGAAGAAGAGGAATCCTTGTTGTTTACACGGTTTGTCCCATCGTTCGACGAAGCCGTTTTTGGGCAAGAGCGTTTCAGGTGTCAGAATTTACCACATTCAAAACATTTCAAGGTGTCAGTGGCTACGTATAATTGGTAATCATGATTATCAATTTTGAATTTTAAAACAATGTTCAGCGTTCTTTCGACGTTAGAAGGAGGAAGTACAAGATAAGCTTGTCTCCTGAAAGACATCACATGTTTAGCCCGGTCGTCCTGGCAACATAAAGGTAACATTGTGACATGCGAAACCACAGTACCATAACGAGATAGTTCGGAGACCAGTCTCTCATTCTTCAGGAATGGAGGACAGTTCGAGATGATGACCTTAATGGCCGGAGTGTCGAGGGGACACGAGTACGAAATGTCCATCATCTGTCGATAGTCCTGTGGCGGACACAAAAGCCCACTGGCGTGGTGACATCATTCCGCGCACCAAGTGGGCAGTGGCCACGCCCGAGGGGTAGGCGTGGCCTCATGATATACACCGGGCGCGCAGCCCGGAGCGCGCCAGTGTTACAGTGAGCTCCTGAAATAAAGACGCTTATAAGTTACCGCTTGTCCGCTTCCTCCTTGCTCGCAAGCAGCGCGCGTAACGCCGCGCTTTACTGGTGACCCCCTCGACGTTGGATCTGCCGGAGCGATCCTTCCACACGCGACGCCATTGCCATGGCCAACTTCATCAAACTTCCCGAATTTTGGGAGGCTCAGGCCGAAGTCTGGTTCATCCAGGCCGAAGCCCAATTTCAGCTTCGGCGCCTCACCGGCGATGACACGCGCTATTGCCACGTCGTCGCCTCCCTCGGGCCCGGCACGGCCGCTCGAGTTGTGTCCGTCCTTCGCCACCCACCGGACGGCCACAAGTACGAGGCACTCAAGCGGCTACTCCTAGCCACGTTCGGCCTCACGGACGACGCACGGGCCGACCGCCTCCTGGATCTCCCCGAGCTCGGTGACACGCGCCCGTCGGTCCGAATGGACCATATGCTGTCACTGTTGGGCGACGAAGCCCCCGGTTCTCTATTCCGGGCGCTTTTCCGTCGCCAACTTCCAGCGCAGGTTCGCCTCGCGTTGGCCGGGACCGGGCTAACTGAACCCCGAGCATTGGCAGCCGAGGCGGACAGGTACTTCGCCGCTTCGGACACGCGGGCGAGAGTCGGC
The DNA here is from genome assembly GCF_964187855.1 of Myxine glutinosa. Classification (NCBI taxonomy): domain Eukaryota; kingdom Metazoa; phylum Chordata; class Myxini; order Myxiniformes; family Myxinidae; genus Myxine; species Myxine glutinosa. The sequence continues at coordinate 66,577,675 of NC_136270.1, read as the reverse complement.
GTGGCCGTCACGGCCCTCGTGGCTGATGCTGCTGATGCTGCTGATCCACAGCATCAGCTTATACAGCATACGCAGCATGCTGATACGCACCTCGTGACCGCCGCCACGCCCCGCCCACCGCCGCGGCGAAAACCGCCACCGCGGGGAAACCCGCCAACTCCACCGGCCTGGCGGAGCCAGCCGCGCTCCTCCAGCTCCACCACCTGGTGCTGGTTCCACGCCAAGTTCGGCCACGAAGCTCGGCAGTGTCATCTGCCATGCTCCTTCAACAGGTCGGGAAACGCCCGGGCCGGTGCTCAATAGTGGCGATGAGCGCCGGCCGTTCGAGCAGCCTGCTGTTCATAACGGACACCTTCTCCGGGCGCTGTTACCTGTGCGACACGGGAGCGCAGGTGAGTGTCGTTCCCGCCGGCACGTCAGACAAGCACGCCGCGGGTGGGGGCCCCGCGCTGCTTGCCGCGAACGGGACGCCCATCCGTACGTACGGAAAACGCTGCCTCTCTCTGCGGTTCGGAGGGCAGGTTTTCCGATGGACGTTCGTCACCGCCGACGTGCCCATGGCACTGCTTGGCGCGGACTTCCTGTGCGCTAATGGGCTCCTGGTCGACGTCAAGCGCAGACGTCTTGTCCAGGCCGAGACGTTCAGCTCGCTCGCTTGTGCGTTGCCCAGCTCAACGAGCAGCTTGCCAAGCGGCTTGCCGAACGGTTCGGTTCCGGCCACGTTGGTCTGTACGCTTCCGGCAGCGGACGCATTCACCCGCCTCCTCGCCGGCTTCCCGGCCCTCACGCGGCCCACCTTCTCGGCGGGGGCCGTCAAGCACGGGGTGGCCCATCACATCCCCACCGTCGGGCCACCGGTCTACGCCCGGGCACGCCGCCTCGAGCCGACGAAGCTGGCGGTGGCAAAAGCGGCGTTCGCTACCCTGGAGCGACTCGGCATCGTTCGGCGCTCAGAGAGCATTTGGGCGTCGCCGCTGCACATCGTGCCGAAGCCCGGCGGGGGATGGCGACCGTGCGGGGACTATCGCCGTCTCAATGATGCCACGACTCCCGACCGCTACCCCGTCCCCCACATTCAGGACTTTTCCGCCCGTTTGGCGGGCATGTCCTTCTTCTCGAAGGTGGACCTCATACGCGGCTACCATCAGGTCCCCGTCAGGCCGGAGGACGTCCTGAAGACGGCGGTCATCACGCCATTCGGACCCTTCGAGTTCCTGCGCATGCCCTTCGGTCTGAAGAATGCGGCTCAGGCGTTCCAGCGACTGATGGACAGCGTCCTGTGCGACTTGGATTTTGTCTACGTCTACCTGGACGATATCCTCGTCGCCAGCGCGTGCCGCGAAGAGCACCTACGCCACCTCCGCACGCTCTTCGAATGCCTGGGCCAGCATGGCCTGATTGTGAACCCCGCAAAGTGCCGGTTCAGCGCCACCATAATCGATTTTCTGGGGCACCGTGTCACCAGGCACGGAGCCCGTCCCCCTGCCGGCCAAGGTGGAGGCGGTGAAGGGGTTTCCGCGCCCCTGCACGATCAGAGGGCTGCAGGAGTTCCTGGGCATGGTGAACTTTTACCATCGGTTCCTGCCCCGTATCTCCCAGCTCCTGCGCCCCCTACACGAAGCTCTCCGAGGTAAGCCGGGCAAAGGCGACGTTACCTGGACCGAGCAGATGGACACGGCGTTCACGGGCACGAAGCTCGCCTTGGCTAACGCCACCATGCTCGCGCACCTGGCGCCCGATGCACCGATCGCCCTCACCACCGATGCCTCGGACTACGCGGTGGGCGCGGTGCACGAGCAATGGGTGCGTGGAGCTTGGCAACCGCTGGCGTTCTTTAGCCGGCAGCTTCGCCCGCCCGAACGCCGTTACAGTACCTTCGACCGCGAGTTGCTCGGGCTTCACTTGGCGGTCAGGCACTTCCGCCATCTGCTCGAGGGCCGTGCGTTCACTGCCTTCGTCGACCACAAGCCGCCGATCTTCGCGATGGGCATGGTCACCGAGCCGTGGTCGGCCCGGCAGCAGCGTCACCTCTCGGCCGTGTCCGAGTACACGACGGACATCCAGCACGTCGCGGGGAAGGACAACCCGGTGGCGGATTGCCTTTCCCGGGCCGTCGCCCACGCAGTCCACCTCGGCATCGACTATGCCCGGATGGCAGTGGACCAGGCCGCTGACCCCGACGTCCAGGCCTTGCGGACCGCCGTCACGGGCCTCCGCGTCACCGAGGTGGCGTTCGACGACGCGGGCGTGGCCCTCTTGTGCGACGTCTCCCTCGGGCGTCCTCGCCCCATCGTGCCCGCGGGCTGGCAGCGCCAGGTGTTTGACGCCATCCACGGCCTGTCCCACCCGGGCGCGAGGGCCTCCCAAAGGCTGATCGCCGACAAGTTCGTCTGGCATGGCCTCCGGAAGGCCGTCCGCGGCTGGGCCAGGACGTGCCTCGCGTGCCAGCGCGCCAAGGTGCACCGGCACACCCAGGCCCCGTTGGCCCCGTTCACGGTGCCGGAACGCCGGTTTGACCACGTCCACGTGGACCTGGTGGGACCTCTGCCCCCCTCGCGGGGTTTCACCTCCGTCCTCACCATGGTGGACCGCACCACCCGGTGGCCGGAGGCCGTGCCCTTGGCGTCAACAACGGCGGCCGATGTCGCGCAGGCTTTCATCGCCACCTGGGTCGCCCGGTTCGGCGCCCCCTCAGACATCTCGTCCGACCGCGGCCCCCAGTTCACCTCGGAGCTCTGGGGGGCGGTCGCGCAGGGGCTCGGGGTCCGGCTGCACCGAACCACGGCCTACCACCCCCAGGCTAACGGCCTGTGTGAGCGATTTCACCGCTCATTGAAGGCCGCGCTCCGGTCCACCCTCCGCGACGGCAGCTGGGTCGACAGGCTCCCCTGGGTCCTGCTGGGCCTCCGGACGGCGCCCAAGGAGGACCTGCGCGCATCCGCGGTGGAGTTGGTCTTCGGGCAACCGCTGCGGGTGCCGGGCGAGTTCCTCCCCGACTCCACGGCACCATGGTCCGCGGCACAGCAGCTCTCCGCTCTGCAAGAGACCGCCCAGAGGTTCGCCCCGGTGCCAACGGCATGCCACGGGCACCCACCGACGCACGTCGCCCCGGAGCTTCGCACGGCGGAGTACGTCTTCGTCCGCCACGATGCCCACCGGACACCACTGCGGCCCCCGTACGACGGGCCTTTCCGCGTGCTGGAGACCGGGGCGAAGCACTTCACCCTGGACATCGGCGGTACTCCTGACCGCGTTTCGGTAGACCGCCTCAAGCCGGCCCACCTCGACGTGGACCATCCACCGCCAGTGGCCCGACCCCCACGTCGGGGCCGCCCCCCTGCGGGCGGACCCCCGGCACCGCCCAGCCACGCCGACCCCCGGTCCTGCACCCATCCCAGGGGCAGCCAGGGGCATCCCACCTGGCATCCCTGCACCCCGGACGCCGCCGATCGCCAGGGGGCGCTTCGGCCGGGTCATTCGTCTGCCCCGCAAACTGGCCCTCCAGGTGCGCGGGAATTCTGGGGGGGCGTGTGTGGCGGACACAAAAGCCCACTGGCGTGGTGACATCATTCCGCGCACCAAGTGGGTAGTGGCCACGCCCGAGGGGTAGGCGTGGCCTCATGATATACACCGGGCGCGCAGCCCGGAGCGCGCCAGTGTTACAGTGAGCTCCTGAAATAAAGACGCTTATAAGTTACCGCTTGTCCGCTTCCTCCTTGCTCGCAAACAGCGCGCGTAACGCCGCGCTTTAGTCCTGTAGATACAATCTCGTGAACCAGTTCGGTCTCGGATACGAAAATAACGACACGTTTGTTCATTCGCGAGGCTGCACGAAATTTATCAATACCGATTATGTTGCCCACAGCAATAACGAGGTCCTCGACGCTGACATCGTTCGGCGGGACACAAACGACGCCATGTCTACGCGTTAACGCTTCATATGCCGCGTAACGCGAAAACGAAGTCATAATTTACAAGGGACGAGGGTGGTGGGGGGGGGGGGGGGGAGAAGGGACGAGGGTGGTGGGGGGGGGGGGGGAGAAGGGACGAGGGTGGGGGGGGGGGGGAAATGGACGAGGGTGGTGGAGGGACGAGGGTGGTGGGGGGGGGGGGGGAGAAGGGACAAGGGACAAGGGACGAGGGTGGTGGGGGGGGAGAAGGGACAAGGGATGAGGGTGGGGGGGGGGGGAGAATGGACAAGGGACGAGGGTGGGGGGGGGGAGAAGGGACGAGGGTGGGGGGGGGGGAGAAGGGACGAGGGTGGGGGGGGGGAGAAGGGACGAGGGTGGGGGGGGGGGGAAATGGACAAGGGACGAGGGGGGGGGGAAATGGACAAGGGACGAGGGTGGGGGGGAAGGGACGAGGGTGGGGGGGGAATGGACAAGGGACGAGGGTGGTGGGGGGGGGGGAGAAGGGACAAGGGATGAGGGTGGGGGGGGGGGAAATGGACAAGAGACGAGGGTGGGGGGGGGAAGGGACGAGGGTGGGGGGGGGAATGGACAAGGGACAAGGAGGGGGGGGGGAAGGGACGAGCGTGGGGGGGAAATGGATGAGGGTGGGGGGGGGGAAGGGACGAGGGAGGGGATGGGAGGAGGATGAATTTCGCTCTCGGACAGTGATTAATTAATTACGAGCCGAGACAGATTTTCAAAGGCGAAAACAAACAGCTGGTGGAAAGAAACGATCAGCCGGGGGACGGGATGGGCCGCCAACTAATGTAAATGTTATCCACAAACAGCTGTGGGCTCTCTTTCTCTCTCTCAGAAAAGGAAGGGAAACAAAGGACAGGAAGGAGTGAATAGAAATAAAAACGAGATAAGAAAAAAAAGAAACAGAACAGGGAAAAGGGAGGCAGAGGGGGTGGGGGAGGGGGGAATGTCGAAGCCCCGAAGTGTTGGTCTGATCAAAGGGGAGGGGTTGGGGCACAAATGCAGAGTAAGGATGTGAAGATAAACGAACAGGGGGAAGGAAAAAGGTGAAATACGACACGGAAAGGGACAAAATAATATAACAGCAGAGCAGATCGTACCTCACCACACATGCACAGCCGCCATCTTGCCATGCCCAAACGCACCGACAGCCAGCAGGGGACGAGAGAGAGAAAGAAAGAACGAGAGAGAAAAAAAAAAATGAGACAAGATGGAAAGGGCCATGTCTATGGGCACTATCTATGACTGTGACCACGCCACCCTGACAAGGGAAGCAGGAAAGAATGGGGAAGATTTGGCCCCAACTAGCTTTGGGGGGTACAATCTCCACGAAGAGGCATCCCCAATAGTTGGATGTATGAAGTTGGTTTGATTGCTGGATATTAAACCCACAGCCCTATTAATGATCTCCTGGCCAATCCTCCGTCTTCTTCGATGACAAACCTATGGAAGCTGTCTTGACTACCTTGTACTCACTATGCAACAAAACCTGCCATAGGAAGATAAAAATTTCAAGCTTATCTTGAAAGCCAGAATTCAGCCACACTTTGCTGAATTAAAACAAAGTAACGTTCAACTTCAATGTCACTGAGGCATTTATACAGAGGTCAGCATTGTTCCCCTTCCTGAGTTGTGGCCTCTACCTCTCAAAATTCTCTCTTAGCACCATAAAGTAAACAGTACC
>NC_136270.1:66507019-66571862 GCF_964187855.1 Myxine glutinosa | reverse complement strand
AAACAGTACCCCCTTCCCCATGCTGATTCTTGCTTTAAATGGCAGAAAAGGAAGGTTCCAACAATTATGTGAGCAAGATAAAATATTAGAAATAATATGATGCTAAGGAAAGGATAACACCCCAGAAATGACCACCTGCTGTGTTTAGCATGGATCAGCCCAGCACGCGGATCACTTGATGTTCAAAAAGAGTTGCTGCAAAGGGCAAAGTGCCATTGACATTAGCCATCAGGGGAGACTGAGGCACACTGCCTCCTATTAGATAGGTTGTTGGTCTTCGACTGGGTTTGGCATCCTCGGTCACCAGCATCAGACCCACTGAACCAGACTCAGTTGGCGTAACAGTTGGAGCATCCCCTCTGAGTTTGGGGGGTCAAACCCTGGTGTGTGCTGCCTCCTTGCTTGATGCTCAGCATGGAAGAGGATATAGAGCACAGACAAAGCTGGTAAGGCGATGGCAGTCCACAAATGGCAGAACACGAAATATCGGAAGGCCAGAAAGATTTATATACTAAATAAAGTAAATAAATCTTTATAAAAAGATATTACTAAATATAGGATATTACTAAATATTCTCCCTTGCCCCTCCCCTCCAAATCTTCCCCATCACCCATCCCTTTCAAATCTTCCCCCTTGCCCCTCCACTCCAAATCTTCCCCATCACCCCTTCCCTCCAAAACTTCCCCATCACCCCTCCCCTCCAAATATACCCCCTTGCCCCTCCCCTCCAAATCTTCCCCATCACCCATCTCTTTCAAATCTTCCCCCTTGCCACTCCCCTCCAAATCTTCCCCATCACCCATCCCTTTCAAATCTCCCCCCTTGCCCCTTCTCTCCTAAACTCCCCCCACACCCCTCCCGTCCAAGACTCTCCCTTGCTCCTCCCCTCCGAGACCCCTCGCACCCCTCCTCCTCAAAGCGTCCTCCCCGCTTCTTCCCCCTTCCAACTTTCACCTTCATCTCCCCCAACCTTCTGCCTCGCTCTTCCCCCTCCTCAAATAACACCTCACTGTGCCTCACCCAATCACCATCAAACCTTATGTCCGCCCCATTCTTCCCTTTCTTCAAGCTATTCTGAAATCTCTGACACACCTTCAACAGCTCTCCCTACCTCTTCCTCCTCTTCCACATCTCACCCTAGCCCTACCCCCCCCCCCCTGTTCTGTATTCGATGCTCCCCTTCCTCTTCATTAACGGTATGGACCTCAAACATCCGGGGCCTTCGCTCAAACTTGACTGATCTCTCCACACAGGTTGCTTCTGACAAACCAGACGTGATCTGCTTAACATAAACTTTTCTCCTTCATGATGTCTGATTCCTTGGTATCTCTCCCAGGTTACTCCCTCCTCTGGTATGATAGACTTGAGCCTCGTCCTGGAGGTGGGGTTGCTATCTTTATTTAAAAAACTGTCTTCCTCACTCGCCCTGCACTGCCTTCTCTCCACCTCACCCCCAGGAATACCTTTGGCTATGGCTTCCCCTTCGCTCCCACCTTTTGTTCATATGTATGTTGTACCGTCCACGAAACAGTGATGACTCCATCTACATCTCGCTGTCTGATAATATGGACCAACTTCTATCTACCCATCCCAACTCTCTCTTCCTCATATGTGGTGATTTCAATTGTCACCATGCCAGTTGGCTGGGTGTGGGTACCACTCTCACCAGCCATGGCTTTTCAGCAAAGGACTTCTGCGACTCACTAGGACTGACACATTCTGTCAATTTCCCGACCCGGATCGCAGTCAACGGAGCATCTTCTCCTCTGGACTTGGTTATGACTAACTTCCCCTGAAAATGTCTGCTGCTCTTCTTCTGCCCCAATCGTCTCATCTGATCATGTGCTTGTTAAAGTGGACATCTCTCTGACCATTCTCAGAGAGCCTCCTCAGCGTCGACGAGTCTGGCATTTCACTCAGGCCAACTGGCACGGTCTTCAACAGCCATCAATCATCTGGACTGGTCTCTCATTTCTACCGCCTCTGACATCAACTCATCCTGGGAATTCTTCCAAAGTAAATTGACCTCTCTCATGCACAGATTTATCCCATCTCGTCTTCAGTTGTCATACCCTTCCTCCCATCCATGGTACATGGAATCTTGTGGTGAGGCTGTTTCCCAGAAACAACTTGCTTTCGTCTCCTGGAAAGCAAATCCAACTGAAGGAAATCTCATTTCCTTTCACAAAGCCCGAAACAAGTGTGTCCACCCTCAGGAGAGCCAGGAAACAATATCTCTCCGTTCTCAAGACCGAACTCTCTTATCTGTCTCCCTCTTCCAAATCCTGGTGGCGTCTGGTCAAATCTGTTTCTGGTGTTTGTTCCCCCTCCATCCCCTCCCTCACCTCAAACGGCTACAAGGCTGACTCCGCACATGAAAAAGCTGAATGCCTCAACTCTGTGTTTGCCTCTAAATATTGTGTCCCAAACCCATCCCTCTCTGTACCCACCATACCCAGTCGTACCCAGCTGCTCCTGGACTCTGTGTCCTTTCCTCCTGACAAGGTGGAAAAGTTTCTGTCAACCCTCGACTCTGATTCTGCAACTGGTCCTGACGGCATCAGCCCACGGGTCCTAAAATCCTGTTCTTCCGCTCTTTCACTCCCCCTCTCTGTTCTCTTCACCCTCTCTTTTGCTCAAGGTCATCTGCCATCTGCTTAGAAATCAGCCAACATCACCGCTTTGCACAAAAAAGGTGCAAAAACATATCCTAGCAACGACAGACCAGTCAGCCTTCTCCCAATTATCAGCAAAGTCATGGAATCCATCATTGCTTCAGATATGAAATCTTTCCTCTTCTCCAATGGCTTGATCTCTGATCATCAATTTGGTTTCAGACCTGGTCACTCTACTCTGGACATGCTGCTTCTGCTTTCTCAACAATGGATGGAGGTCCTCAATGCCAAACAGGAAATTAGAGCTGTCTCCCTTGACATATCACGTGCCTTCGATACGGTCTGGCACCCCACTCTGCTCACCAAACGCTCCTCCTTTGGTATCCATGGAAATCTCCATGCATGGCTGGCGGACTTCCTCTCTAGTCGTAGTCAACGTGTGGCCCTGAATGGGTTTCTCTTATCTCCTCTTCCTGTTCAGGCTGGAGTTCCCCAAGGCAGTGTTCTGGGCCCTGTGCTTTTTCTGGTCTTCATCAATGATCTCTCTGACTCTCTTGAAAATCCTCTCGATGTCTTTGCTGATGACTCTACTCTCTGTTGCTCCATTCCTCATCCCTCAGATCGGCAGTCTGCAGCCTCCTCACTCTCTGCAGACCTGGACAAAATCACAGACTGGGCAAACAAGTGGAACATGTCTTTCAATCCTGACAAATCTCACACTCTTACGATGTCTCTCCGAAAAGACCGACTGGACAACCCTCCCATCCACTTTCTGAATAATCCTCTCAAAGAAGTTCTGTCACTCAAGCTTCTGGGTCTCACTATCTGCCATGATCTTTCCTGGGAAAACCACATTTCAAATCTGGCCTCCAAAGCCAGTCGCCGACTGGGCATCCTCCGTCGTGCGAAGTCCTTCCTTGGCACACCTGAGCTCCTCACCACATACAAGGCTTTCATCCGCAGCTCAATGGAATACTGCTCTCCCCTCGCTCCTGCCTCACACCGAGCTCGTCTTCACGCTGTTGAAACCAAAGCGTTCAGAATCATTGGAATCTCCCGCGATGAAGCTAACTCCAAGGGCCTTTCACTCACTCACCGCAGGCAGGTTGGTGGTCTTTCCGTCTTCTACCGACTCCTCTCTGGTCTTGCCCCCCCAGCTCTCTCTGGGCTCTGTCCCCCAAATATTCCTACAGGTCGCACAAGATCTGCCTGCAGCCCTCTTATGGTTAAACTGCCAAAATCAAGACTCTCTGCTCACCTTCACTCCTTCATTCCTCTTTTCTCCCACCTCTGGAACAAACTCCCTCACTCTCTTCAATCCCACTCCACCCTCCAGGTCTTTAAAACAGCTGTTCACCACCATCTCTTATCTTCCCCCATCCAAAACCTTGATCTTTTCAACCCCCGCTAATTTCACCCCAAATCCACTTCTTTGAAATACCAACTTCTGTCCTGGAAGACCTTTGGTGTCCTTGTATTTTATACTTCTCCCACCCCCCCCCCTTCCCACGCCTCCTCCCCCCAAGCCCTCTCCCTCCCACACATCTCCCTGCTCTCAAATGTTGTGTTTGTGTGCTTCCCCTTCTGTCCCCATCTTGTCTTCCGCTCCCTCTTTTTATATATTTTGTTTGTCTGGTTGATTTGTTTGTGAAATAAATGTTAGCTCTTTCACGAGACTCGATTCAGTATACAAAAAAAAAAAAAAAAAGGGCTAGGGAAGCCGTAGGGATTTTCTTTTCCTGTCCTCCTGCTCCTGCAGAAAGATTTATTTACTAAATATCGTAAATAAATATTTAGAAATAAATATTACTAAATATAGGATGGCCAGAAAGATTTATTTCCTAAATATAGTCGATAAATCTTTAGAAATAAATATTACTAAATATAGTAAATAAATCTTTAGAAACAAATATTACTAAATATAGGATGGCCAGAAAGATTTATTTACTAAATATAGTAAATATATATTTAGAAATAAATATTACTAAATATAGTAAATAAATCTTTAGAAACAAGTATTACTAAATATAGGATGGCCAGAAAGATTTATTTACTAAATATAGTAAATAAATATTTAGAAATAAATATTACTAAATATAGGAAGGCCAGAAAGATTTATTTACTGAATATAGTAAATAAATATTTAGAAATAAATATTACTAAATATAGGAAGGCCAGAAAGATTTATTTACTAAATATAGTAAATGCATCTTTAGAAATAAATATTACTAAATATAGTAAATAAATCTTTAGAAACAAGTATTACTAAATATAGGATGGCCAGAAAGATTTATTTACTAAATATAGTAAATAAATATTTAGAAATAAATATTACTAAATATAGGAAGGCCAGAAAGATTTATTTACTGAATATAGTAAATAAATATTTAGAAATAAATATTACTAAATATAGGAAGGCCAGAAAGATTTATTTACTAAATATAGTAAATGCATCTTTAGAAATAAATATTACTAAATATAGGAAGGCCAGAAAGATTTATTTACTAAATATAGTAAATGCATCTTTAGAAATAAATATTACTAAATATAGGAAGGCCAGAAAGATTTATTTACTAAATATAGTAAATAAATCTTTAGAAATAAATATTACTAAATATAGGAAGGCCAGAAAGATTTATTTACTAAATATAGTAAATGCATCTTTAGAAATAAATATTACTAAATATAGGAAGGCCAGAAAGATTTATTTACTAAATATAGTAAATAAATCTTTAGAAATAAGTATTACTAAATATAGGAAGGCCAGAAAGATTTATTTATTAAATATAGTAAATGCATCTTTAGAAATAAATATTACTAAATATAGGAAGGCCAGAAAGATTTATTTACTAAATATAGTAAATAAATATTTAGAAATAAATATTACTAAATATAGTAAATAAATCTTTAGAAACAAGTATTACTAAATATAGGATGGCCAGAAAGATTTATTTACTAAATATAGTAAATAAATATTTAGAAATAAGTATTACTAAATATAGGAAGGCCAGAAAGATTTAATTTATTTCGACGTATATGTGGGGGTCGGAGACTGAGAAAGCAGTTCAATATTAATAGTGCTTAGGCGGCCACCCTGGTGACAGTCCCGACGAAGGTTAATCCACGCATGGGCCTCCATTGCCATTGCGAATACATCTCTTATATGCAACGTGGTCTATGGCCAGTCAATGCTTCGACGTCGCCAATTCGGCGTTTTCATCGTCAACTCCACTGCTTGAGTTTGCTTCGATACATCAGCCGTTACTATGATTTTTTTTTTCCTTTTGCCTTTTTTTTAAAGCCAATAATTCTGCACTCGGCCTCTATTCACACCCAAATTTATCTCTTTGCACTTGCTGAACATGTTAACATAAAAACACCCCCCTCGACACAAATCAAATTAAATATTTAACCTATTTAGGTAACACATAAAAACACCCTCACACTAGATCATCCTTCCCACTATAGGCTTATAAACGACCCTGTTAGTGAGGTCCAGAAAATTCATGCAATGTTTTTTTTTACACATTTATAGTTGCATGTACAATAGAACCCCAAAATGGAGCAAGTTGTTTCACAGCCTTGACGACACTCGAGCAAGGCAAAGAGAAAACATGTTTATACACCTTGAGCACGTGATGGATGCTGAGCCAGCTGTGTTAAAGCAAAGGAAGAGGTATACCCTGGAAAACACACACACACACACACACACACACACACACACTGACAGACACACACACACACACACACACACACACACACACACACACACACTTTTTTTAGCTGCTTCATCACAAGACCTGCATTAACATTTATAACATATTTCATTGGTATGATGTCATCCACTGATCCTTCCTTAATAAGTTATCAACAACCAGTTCTTCCTTAATATGATATATCGTCCCACAGTCCTTCCGTTACATGAAATCATATACTGGTCTTTCCTTAATTTGATGTTATCCATTTGCTTGTCCATTATTAGTATGATATCATCTTTCAATTCTTCCTTAATATTATGTCATTTCCTTTGTAAAAATCATCCATCGGTCCTTCCTTGATATAAATTCATCCACCAGTCCTTCCTTGATATGAAATCATCCACTGGTCCTTCATTGATATAACATCATCCACCAGTCCTTCCTTGATATAAAATCATCCACAGGTCCTACATTGATATAACATCATCCACCAGTCCTTCCTTGATATAAAATCATCCACAGGTCCTACATTGATATAAAATCATCCACAGGTCCTACATTGATATAAAATAATCCACAGGTCCTTCCTTGATATAAAATCATCCACAGGTCCTACATTGATATAAAATCATCCACAGGTCCTTCCTTGACATAAAATCATCCACAGGTCCTACATTGATATAAAATCATCCACAGGTCCTACATTGATATAAAATCATCCACAGGTCCTTCCTTGATATAAAATCATCCACAGGTCCTTCCTTGATATAAAATCATCCACCAGTCCTTCCTTGATATAAAATCATTCACCAGTCCTTCCTTGGTATGAAATCATCAACCGGTCCTTCCTTGATATTAAATCATCCACAGGTCCTTCCTTGATTAAAAAATCATCCACCAGTCCTTCCTTGAAATAAAATCATCCACCAGTCCTTCCTTGATATAAAATCATTCACCAGTCCTTCCTTGGTATGAAATCATCAACCAGTCCTTCCTTGATATTAAATCATCCACAGGTCCTTCCTTGATTAAAAAATCATCCACCAGTCCTTCCTTGAAATAAAATCATCCACCAGTCCTTCCTTGTATAAAATCATCCACCAGTCCTTCCTTGATATAAAATCATCCACTGGTCCTTCCTTGATATGAAATCATCCACCAGTCCTTCCTTGATATAAAATCATCCACTGGTCCTTTCTTGATATAAAATCATCAACTGGTCCGTCCTTGATATAAAATCATCCACTGGTCCTTCCTTGATATAAAATCATCCACCCATCCTTCCTTGATATAAAATCATCCACCAGTCCTTCCTTGATATAAAATCATCCACCAGTTCTTCCTTGATATAAAATCATCTACCAGTCCTTTCTTGATATAAAATCATCCACCAGTCCTTCCTTGGTATGAAATCATCAACCGGTCCTTCCTTGATATAAAATCATCCATTGGTCCTTCCTTGATATAAATTCATACACATGTTCTTCCTTGATATTAAATCATCCACTGGTCCTTCCTTGATATAAAATCATCCAGTGGTCCTTCCTTGATATAAAATCATCCACCGGTCCTTCATTGATATAAATTCATCCACCGGTCCTTCCTTGATATAAAATCATCCACCAGTCCTTCCATGATATAAAATCATCTGCCGGTCCTTCCTTGATAAAAAAAATCATCCACCAGTCCTTCCATGATATAAAATCATCCACCAGTCCTTACTTGATTTAAAAAATCATTCGCTGGTCCTTCCTTGATAAAAAAAAATCATCCACCAGTCCTTCCTTGATATAAAATCATCCACCAGTCCTTCCTTGATATAAAATCATCCACCAATCCTTCCTTGGTATGAAATCATCAACCGGTCCTTCCTTGATATAAAATCATCCATTGGTCCTTCCTTGATATAAAATCATCCACCAGTCCTTCGATGATATAAAATCATCCACCAGTCCTTCCTTGATATAAAATCATCCACCAGTCCTTCATTGATATAAAATCATCAACCAGTCCTTCCTTCATATAAAATCATCAACCAGTCCTTCTTGATTAAAAAATCATCCACCAGTCCTTCCATGATATAAAATCATCCACCAGTCCTTACTTGATTTAAAAAATCATTCGCTGGTCCTTCCTTGATAAAAAAAAATCATCCACCAGTCCTTCCTTGATATAAAATCATCCACCAGTCCTTCCTTGATATAAAATCATCCACCAATCCTTCCTTGGTATGAAATCATCAACCGGTCCTTCCTTGATATAAAATCATCCATTGGTCCTTCCTTGATATAAAATCATCCACCAGTCCTTCGATGATATAAAATCATCCACCAGTCCTTCCTTGATATAAAATCATCCACCAGTCCTTCATTGATATAAAATCATCAACCAGTCCTTCCTTCATATAAAATCATCAACCAGTCCTTCTTGATTAAAAAATCATCCACCAGTCCTTCCTTGATATAAAATCATCTACCAGTCCTTTCTTGATATAAAATCATCCACCAGTCCTTCCTTGGTATGAAATCATCAACCGGTCCTTCCTTGATATAAAATCATCCATTGGTCCTTCCTTGATATAAAATCATCCACCAGTCCTTCGATGATATAAAATCATCCACCAGTCCTTCCTTGATATAAAATCATCCACCAGTCCTTCATTGATATAAAATCATCAACCAGTCCTTCCTTCATATAAAATCATCAACCAGTCCTTCTTGATATAAAATCATCCATCAGTCCTAACTTGATTTAAAAAATAATCCACAGCTCCTTCCTTGATAGAAAATCATCCACAGGTCCTTCCTTGATTAAAAAATCATCCACCAGTCCTTCCTTGATATAAAATCATCCACAGGTCCTTCCTTGATATTAAATCATCCACAGGTCCTTCCTTGATATTAAATCATCCACAGGTCCTTCCTTGATATTAAATCATCCACAGGTCCTTCCTTGATATTAAATCATCCACAGGTCCTTCCTTGATATAAAATCATCCACAGGTCCTTCCTTGATAATAAATCATCCACAGGTCCTTCCTTGATATTAAATCATCCACAGGTCCTTCCTTGATATTAAATCATCCACAGGTCCTTCCTTGATATTAAATCATCCACAGGTCCTTCCTTGATATTAAATCATCCACTGGTCCTTCCTTGATATGAAATAATCCACCAGTCCATCATTGATTTAAAATCATTCACCGGTCCTTCTTTGATATAAAATCATCCACCGATCCTTCATTAATATGACATAATCTACTAATCCTGACTTCATGTGATGCCAGCCTCATAACATGCCTGCGGTTGTCCTTAGTAAAGGTGGTGAAACGGAACCTTTTGATTTGAAAACTAGGTTGCGTCATCACTCCTACACTAAGGCCTGGTGTTGGATTAATGGGTAAGATGGCTGGCTTGCGATCTTCGGGTCTTGAGTTCAAGCCCCTCACGCCAGGTCAGAGAAGGGCAGCACACAATAGGTGGGCAGAAGAAATGGTTTAAAGACATCCTCAAAGCCACCACGAGCAAATGTAACATCAACACCAACATATGGGAAACAGCTGTTGTTCGTCACCCCCAAAGGAAGCTGAAGGTTTGGGAAGGTTACCAACACTTCGAAGAAACCAAACGTCAGTGAAAGGAAGAGAAGCAAAGAAAGATAAATGAATGAGCAGGAGAATAGTTTAAAAACTCCACTCCACTTCCATGTGAAAAGTTGTTGGTTTTGAGTTGAAAAGTTGTGGATTGAAGATTGGTCTCTTCAGCCACCTCCAAATCCATATGGCCCAATAAAAGAAAACATCTTACCCACATGTGAGGGATATCCGATGATGATGATAATGACAATGTGATGTATTCACAGGGCCTTCCTTCATGTGATATCATCCACTGATCCCTCCTTAATGTGAAATTATCCACAGATCCTTTCGTGATTTGATATCATCAACTGATCCTTTCATAATTTAATATCATCCACTGATCTTTCCTTAATTTGATATCGTCAACTGATCCTTTCTTAATTTGATGATATTGTCCACTGATCCTTCCTTGATTTTATATCATCCACCGATCCTTAATGTGAAATCATCCACTGATCTTTCCTTAATTTTATATCATCAACTGATCCTTCCTTGATTTTATATAATCCACCAATCCTTAATTTGATATCATCCCCTGATCCTTTCTTAATGTTAAATTATCCACTGATCCATCCTTGATTTGAAATCATCAACTTATACTTTCTTAATCTGATATCATCAACTATTCCTTTCTTAGTTTGATGTCATCAACTGATCCTTTCTTCATTTGATATCATCAACTGATCCTTTCTTGATTTGATATCATCAACTTATCCTTTCTTGATTTGATATCATCAACGGATCCTTTCTTGATTTGATATCATCAACTGATCCTTTCTTGATTTGATATCATCCACTGATCCTTCCTTGATGTTATATCATCTACCAATCCTTTATGTGAAATCATCCACTGATCTTTCTTTAATTTAATATTATCCACTGATCCTTTCTTGATTTGATATCATCCACTGATGCTTCCTTTATTTGGTATCATCCACTGATCCTTCCTTGATTTTATATCATCCACTAATCTTGAATGTGATATCATCCACTGATCTCTCCTTAATTTGAAATCAACTGATCCTTCCTTGATTTGGTATCATCCACTGATGCTTCCTTGATTTGATATCATCCACTGATGCTTCCTTGATTTGGTATCATCCACTGATGCTTCCTTGATTTGGTATCATCCACTGATGCTTCCTTGATTTGGTATCATCCACTGATGCTTCCTTTATTTGGTATCATCCACTGATCCTTCCTTGATTTTATATCATCCACTGATCCTTCCTTGATTTTAGATCATCCACTGATCCTTCCTTGATGTTATATCATCTACCAATCCTTTATGTGAAATCATCCACTGATCTTTCTTTAATTTAATATTATCCACTGATCCTTTCTTGATTTGATATCATCCACTGATGCTTCCTTTTGTTTGGTATCATCCACTGATCCTTCCCTGGTTTGATATCATCCACTGATCCTTAATGTGATATCATCCACTGATCATTTGTTAATGTGATATCATCCACCGGTCCTTGATTTTGTGTTACCCACCAATGTTGTAACAATCCAGTGCTGATCCTTTTGCTTCCCTTTAACTGACACTCGTGTAAATTCCAAAGGTCTCCATATTCTACCCGTTTCCTTGTTCATCTATTCTTTGTTTAGCACATTTATTTATTTATTTATTTTATTTATCATTTTTGCTGAACACATCACCTACACGCGAAAGCAGCAAAGCGTTTATAGCTGCTGCGTGACTCCCCCGAGGATCTCCGCTAGTGGCACAAAATACTCGACTAAGCGGAATGTAGCATTAAAAATAAAAATGCCAAAAAATCCCCCGCACACACACAATCCACCGTGATGAACTGCCCAGCAGGATGAGTAAATCGCAGTCTCGAGCCGATCAAATCACAAAGAAGGAATTGCTCATTGGCTGCGACGGATGTCCAATGGGAATTGTTTTTAATCACGTGTTTTATTCCTTTATCGCATTAACCTCGAAAACGTGCTTGGATATCCAGCATATTTGGGCGGTTGGTTAAAAGGTAAAACGTATTCTTCGTTAAGATGTCGGGGGAATGGTGGGGGCAGCGGAATGAATGGAATTGGAGGTTTCCAGGGCCGATTTCTCCTTCCATCATAATTCGTGATGAGAAAATAAATAAATTACCTTGCGGATCTGAGGGTCATGGAGGAGCTCGTACATAAATCACATTTAGAAGGACAAAGACGTTAGTGGACTTTTACATTATGCTGGAGCAAAGAAATGAGTGGACAAATGGACAAACCCATGGAATTTTGAATTTGAACCTGGATTCTTGGATTCCTCCGCATCATGAGCCAGGGGTTCCGAAGGGATATCGTCCAAACCTGTATTTACTTTCACATTACATCACCCCACACTTTATCCCATTCTTAGTCTTCCTTAATCGAAAAATCCTTTTTTCCAATTTGTCTTATTCAGAATTAAGATATTCTTGGATTGGGGATAGATCACAGTTAAGGGTCCATAAGCAGGTGTTCAGGTAATGGACGAGGTCATATCTGAGAAGGAAATGCCCGAAAGGAATGGGAGGTGAAGGAATACGATGAGTGAGAGGGAAAAGGGATAAAAAAACAAAAGGGACAGGAGGGAAATTTACGAGCACTGTTCTCCAATCCACCATTTTACCAAAATAATATCATCAGAAGGTGGATCTGTTACCAAGCTGATACTGATGCTGAACATGGAGTGCCAGCAACATAATAAATCCTTCTCCTTGCACTAATTGAAATTGAGTTGTTGGTTGTGATGTCAAGAGCAAACTATATATCCCACTTTTATAGGAAGATGTGTCATGAATAAAGATTGCAAAGAGGAAGGAGCTTCATTTCAAAATGCATCATCATGCGAATCTCCACTATTGAATGTGGAGACGTTTAGATTGATATTAATGTAAGTGTTTCATATATTAAGAGTCAATAGCTCTTAAACGATCACTATGGTGGAAGGTAATGGTCAAAACCTCAGATAATGCCAAGGAAGAGCAGGTTGTGTTGAAGACATTTGAAGAATGTATTACTGGAAAGTGATGGGAATTAGGTGTTTCCATAGATGTACGAGGTAATAAAAGGAGAACAAATGAGTTGAGATGAGCAGCTACTGTCGGGCTGACTTCGAGCTAGCATTCTCGGATTGGAGCTGACTCGTCTGGATTTGAAACCCGACCCGACTATAAACTGCCACCATGGTGCTGCATCAATGAATAAGATGTCCTTCGGAGGGGACGTGCATTTGCCTATTTTTGCATAAACCTATTTTGGGGGGACCCTTCCTCCCTACAAACCCCTCCCCCTGGAGACTCCTTAGACCCCAAATTTTTATTTTAGTGCATCATGGGTGATGAAGGCTGTAATCGAGTTTCATCAAAATTGTGCGTGTAGTTTTGGAGAAGATAGCAAATATCTACTTTGGGGGGCTCAAACCCCTCATAGACATCCTTAGACCTCGGCTTTTTTAATGCCATGAGCACACTTTGGTACATCATGGGTGATGAAGGCTGTGGTCAAGCTTCAACGAAATTGGGTGTGTAGTTTCTGGGAAGAACGCAAATAGGTATTTTGGGGAGCAACCCCCCTCGTAAACCCCCTTAAACCCCGATTTTTTTTAAATTCCGTGAACAAACTTGAGTTGCAACATACCACATATCATTTGTGCCAAGTTTTGTCACAATCCCATCAGCATTTTCCGAGAAGACGTTTCAAGTGTTTAAGGACTGACGGACGGACGACACGCTATCCCATAAGCTCCCCGGAAGTATGTTCCAGGTATACTAATGATGCCAACCTGCAACTAGGTGCTACGTAGGTATGAAAGAATGAGGTAGGTAAGATACATTTTGGGAGGGTGTACAAATCTTTGAAAAGGGTATTTTTAGCCACGTCGCAGACGCTGCTAATAGAATGCCCTCTGCTGTTGTTGTTGTTCTTCTTGTTCTTCTTCTTCTTGTTCTTGTTCTTGCAGAGAAGACAAAACCTCAAAGCTCCACCCATTCTGGGAACCATAGCTCCACCCATTTTGGGAGAGGCTTCATATAAACAAATATCCACCATTTTATTAACTCGCATAGCTTTGAGGCCTGTTTTGTAGGCCCGTGGTGTCTTCCTCTCTCACACAGTTTTATTTCAAATCAAATTCGATATATCATTTCATTTTTCACAGTCGCTAACATCGTTTTAGACTCGGTTGAAAAAAAACGGCAAGAAAATCCGATGAAAGTTGCCCTTTATAGAACGAAATGAATTCTCAAAGGCCTGTAACTTCAAGTCCATTGAGATATTTTTTTTTTAAATCGCGGCATGGTCAGTCATACACCACCCGAAATAACAGACGGGAAAATGCCGAGATATATATATTTTGTTTAAATCGCGGCATGGTCAGTCATACACCGCCCGAAATAACAGACGGGAAAATGCCGAGATATATTAAAAATTCGTCCATTTGATGACAATCGTCACGATGAAATATTTAATTTATACGTCGTCACAATAATGTGGAGAGAGGAGCATAGCTTCGTTCACGTGTCGCTACACACGAGAAATTGCCGAGATATATTTTTTTACAATCACGGCATGGTCAGTCATACACCGCCTGAAATAACAGACGGGAAAATGCCGAGATATATTAAAAATTCGTCCATTTGATGACAATCGTCACGATGAAATATTTAATTTATACGTCGTCACAATAATGTGGAGAGAGGAGCATAGCTTCGTTCACGTGTCGCCACACACGGGAAATTGCCGATTTTTTTTTTTTAATTCGCGGCATGGTCAGTCATACACCGCCTGAAATAACAGACGGGAAAATGCCGAGATATATTAAAAATTCGTCGCCACACACGGGAAATTGCCGAGATATATTTTCACTTTGCACAAAAATAACATCAAGTAATCGAATCAACAGGAATGTCCTGTGCCTATAACATCGACGTTATAGGCACAGCTGCATCTAGGCATTGTGTAACATCGACGCGGCTTTTGTTTTAATTAAAACTTTTTGTACTTGTTGTATAAAGAGTATTCTTCATTGAGTTGTCGGGGAATGGTGGTCGCATGGAATGAATGGAATTGGAGGTTTCAGCAGCTTGTTTCTACTTCTGTCATAATTTGAGATGAGAAAAAAGGGGAAAAGACAAACAAATGTTTTGAAAATATGGAGGCCCTCAATATCAGACATGAGATCAGGGCCGTCTCTCCAGACATATCCTGAGCTTTCGATACAGTCTGGCATTCTGCCTTACTCTCCAAAATGTCTGCCAATGGCATCCAAGGCGAACTCCACACATGGATTACTGACTTCCTCTACTCTCGTAGCCAACATGTGGCTCTCAACGGAATCCTTTCATCTCCTCACCTGGTCAAGGCTGGAATACACCAAGGCAGTGTTCCGGGCCCCATCTTATTCCTAATATTCATCAATAATCTCTCTGACTCTCTGGAAAATCCACCATCTCTTTCCTGATGACTCCCCTCTCGTCCATCACATCCCTCATCTTTCCGACAGGCAAGCGGCAGCCTCTTCCCTCTCATCAGACCTTGAAAAAAAATCACAATCTGGTCAAACACTTAGAATATGACTTTCAATCCTGAGAAATCCTCTCTCTCCAAAAGAACCATTCCACAAACCCTCGCATCTACATTCTTAACAACCCTCTCAAAGAGGTACAGTCACTCAAACTCTTGGGTCTCACTCTCAGCCATGATCTTTCTTGAGTAAGCCACATTTCAAAGTTGATCTCCAAATCGGATGCCGACAGGGCATCCCCCGTCATGGAAAGTCTTTACTTGGCACACCTGAACTCCTATCCACCGGCAAGGCTTTCATCCACAGCTTGATGAAGTAAAGGGTTGACACCCCTGCTTCACATCTTGCTCAGCTTGACGCCATGGGAACCAAAGTATTCAAGATCATTGGAATCTCTGACGATGAAGTTGAGTCTCTGGGTCTATCACTTCACCATCACAGACAGGTCGGTGATCTCTCGTCTTCTCTCACCACCTCTCTGGTCTTGCACCATATGCTCTTTCCATGCTTTTTTGTCCCTTTCTTTGTCCAAGGTTTCTGCAAGGTGCACACAGTCCACCATCAAGCCCCTTCTGGGATAACTCCCAAAAAATTCAGGATCACTTGTCACCTCCACTCATTTGATCCTGTTTTTATTTTTCACGCCATCACACCATCTCAGATCATCCACAATCCAAAATCATGAACTTTTTTACCCTTACTAATCCACCACCACACCCAAGAGACGTGACCCTGAATATGTAAAAAAATAATCAAATATATATATATATAATTACGTGGTGGTGAGGTGTTCTGAATTACGTGGTGGTGAGATGAAGTACCTAATATACTCTTCATCTATCTGTGCAGTGTCTTTATATATATATATATACATCTCGTTTTTTCATTTCTGTTCCTCACAATTCTAGCCCTCTCTTTCATTCACAGACATATACACTCACACACACACACACACACACACACACACACACACACACACACACACACACACACACACACACTCACATATACACTGACTCACATATACACTGACATATACACTGACACTGACATAGTGACATACACTGAAACTCACATATACACTGACACACACACATACACACACACAGACACACAAATGCACAATGCCACACACACACACACACACACACACACACACACACACACACACACACACACACACACACACACACACACAGACACACAGACACACATATACACTGACACTCACATATACACTGACACTGACATATACACTGACACTCACATATACACTGACACTGACATATACACTGACACTGACATAGTGACATACACTGAAACTCACATATACACTAAAACACACACATACACACACACAGACACACAAATGCACAATGCCACACACACACACACACACACACACACACACACACACACACACACACACACACACACATATACACTGACACACACATATACACTGACACACATATACACTGACACACATATACACTGACACGCACACACACACACACACACACACACACATACACACACACACACACACACACACACACACACACACACACATATACACTGACACACACATATACACTGACACACATACACACACACTCACATACACACACACACACACAAGCCTTGTTCCACGTCCAAAATTCTGACTTTATCACTTTAATTAATCAATTAATTATTTAAGCAGTAAGACAATAAACTAACTTGAATAAATTAAAATCAACATTGCTTTTTAATGAAATTCACACGAGTAAATATCACATTAATTAAAGACAAATGATCGGCATAATTCCAGCATGGGATGTGAAGGCACCACCAACCAATTAATATCGCCCAGGAACAAAAAGCCTCGTGCTCCCACAATTACACCACGGGGTGGGTCTTCGACTTTGACTGAAACGAAGCAACACAGCATGTGAGAAATTCCTACTTGTGACGTCGTTTTACTGCAAGGCAATCCACAACGTGATGTTGTGCAGCGGTTGTGGGTATCACATGCGCACACACAACCCTCAGGGCCGACCTACTTTGAGATCAGAGGTCATGGAGGAAGGTGGGAGTCTGCAAGACCTGGCACATCTTATGCTGTTTAGTTCCGGTCAATATGGCAGACCCTGAAGACATATCCTTTGAACTGGATTATTAAAGGTTGGTTGTGACTTTGCATTCCCATAAAAATGTATCACAACCACAACGTGTTCATCTGTAGGCAAAACGTCACATTTTAGTAGAACGGATCAATGCTGTGAGTGTGATGATGCAATTTGATGCTGTGAGTTCATTCTCATGAGATGGTAACGTCACCAGGTAAGCCCTCTTACCTAATACAAGCAAGTGCATCCTGCAGAATGAAATGCACAGTCACAAATAAATAGGAAAACTAGAAAGCATCTGAAAATGCAACGCCCATCCGCATTCGCTTTGTATTCGGACTTATTCTTCTTCCTTACGCTAAACATGACGAAAACAGATAACAACTAGAAAGGTACTCAGTAGAGAGCATACCTCCACCTGGTTGGCCATATCACTCAATGGTGAAGAATCACTTTAAAAATTCTACTAGCCGGATCCGGATCTTCACCAAAATTGAATCGATTCTTCCTTGTCCCACACACAACCGGTCCAACAAGTTTCGTCCAAATCCGTCCATAACCTTTTGAGATACCCTGCTATGTATCGTTTTTGGCTCTATACAAAAAATTGGCGATTTTAGGCGAACTTGACCTTTTGATCTAAAAAGCAACACGTATGCAAAATATGCAATATGCAAGTATGCAGTATGGTCTGGTGACCCAGTATGCAAAATATGCTCAAATTTCACGTCAATCGGATGAAAACTGATTTTATGCAACCTTGATCTTTGACCTTTTGATATAAAAAAAACAATCGGCTCCATTTCCGTTTTATCATCAAATCTTCAACAAAGCTTTATTATCAGAATATGGAGAAGACAAATTAATAAATTGGTCAGAAGGTCAAAGGTCAGCATCACATAAAATCATTAATTTTCATGCAATTGACCTGAAATTTAAATAATTTGCATAACGGGTCACTGAATTGGTTCACCAATCAAAAGTTAGAAGCCAATTGTTGTTGTTTGCCAATTGTTGTTGTTTTTTTTAAAAACAAAAGTTCAAAGGTCAAGGTTGCATGAAATCGTCAATTTTCATCTGGTAGACCTGAAATTTAAAGCTTTTGCGTAATGGGTCACTGAATTGGTTCGCCAATCAGAAGCTAGAAGCCAATTGTTGTTGTTTTTAGAACAAAAGTTCAAAGGTCAAGGTTGCATGAAATCGTCAATTTTCATTTGATTGACCTGAAATTTTAAGAGTTTGCATATTAGTCACTGAATTGGTTCTATTATAATACATATTATAATAGAATAGAACCAATCTATTATAATAGAACCAATTCAGTGACTAATATGCAAACTCTTAAAATTTCAGGTCAATCAAATGAAAATTGACGATTTCATGCAACCTTGACCTTTGAACTTTTGTTCTAAAAACAACAACAATTGGCTTCTAGCTTCTGATTGGCGAACCAATTCAGTGACCCATTACGCAAAAGCTTTAAATTTCAGGTCTACCAGATGAAAATTGACGATTTCATGCAACCTTGACCTTTGAACTTTTGTTTTTAAAAAAAACAACAACAATTGGCAAACAACAACAATTGGCTTCTAACTTTTGATTGGTGAACCAATTCAGTGACCCGTTATGCAAATTATTTAAATTTCAGGTCAATTGCATGAAAATTAATGATTTTATGTGATGCTGACCTTTGACCTTCTGACCAATTTATTAATTTGTCTTCTCCATATTCTGATAATAAAGCTTTGTTGAAGATTTGATGATAAAACGGAAATGGTAAATTGAAATTTCAGGTCAATTGGATGAAAATTGATGATTTTAGGTGTTGCTGACCTTTGAACTTTTGTTCTAAAAACAACAACAATTTGCTTCTAGCTTCTGATTGGGGAACCAATTCAGTGACCCATTACGCAAAATCTTTAAATTTCAGGTCTGTCAGATGAAAATTGAAGATTTCATGCAACCTACACCTTTGAAATTTTTGTTTAAAAAAACAACAACAACATTTGGCAAACAACAACAATTGGCTTCTAGCTTTTGATTGGTGAACCAATTCAGTGACCCATTATGCAAATTATTTAAATTTCAGGTCAATTGCATGAAAATTAATGATTTTATCTGATGCTGACCTTTGACCTTTTGAGAAAATTATTAATTTGTCGCCTCCATTTTCTCATAATAAAGCTTTGTTGAAAATTTTATTGACAAACTCAAAAGGTAAATTGAAATTTCAGGTCGATTGGATGAAAATTGACGATTTTAGGTGTCGCTGACATTTGACCTTATGAGAAAATTATTAATTTGTCTTCTCCATATTCTCATAATAAAACATTGTTGAAAATGTGATGATAAAACTCAAATGGTAAATTGAAATTTCAGGTCGATTGGATGAAAATTGATGATTTTAGGTGTCGCTGACCTTTGACCTTTGACCTTTTGAGAAAATTATTAATTTGTCTTCCCCATATTCTCATAATAAAACTTTGTGGAAAATGTGATGATAAAACTCAAATGGTAAATTGAAATTTCAGGTCGATTGGATGAAAATTGATGATTTTAGGTGATGCTGACCTTTGACCTTTTGAACAAATTATTAACTTGTCTTCTCCATATTCTCATAACAAAACTTTGTTGAAAATTTGATGACAAAGCTCATATGGTAAAAAAAAGTTACGGCGCGGACAGACACAGACACATACGCAGAAGTGACTGCAAAACCCCCGTCTCCAGCTGCGCGGAGGACGAGCTAATAACTCAGACAAATGAAGAAGATAACTGCACATGCCAGGAACGCATAAAACAACAAGCAAAAGCGTATGAGGGACACACTGCCAAAGGATGGGGGTGGAGGGACGGGGAGCAGGGAGGAGTGAGGAATTACTGGTACGTTATTATAAGAGGGAGGCATTTTTCAGAGGATGATTCAAATGAAATTTGTGTGTAACTATAACAACATGAGTGATGGACATATCCACCAAAACACTCACCATATATCAGGAGTACGATTGATATCATGTCTTTAAATCGCCATGTTCCCTTCCATCCTCTCGGCCTCGATTTCCCTTTAAAATCGTTCCATTGTCCATACGTATACTTACTATTCTCGTTTCAAATTAATCTCTTTCTTGGGCAGCTCCTCCATACCAAATCAGCTCCTGTTGCAGCAATTTTGACAATTCCTCAAAACCTGCACGACGCTTCCCATCTTGACCCATTTCCTTCGGACGTAAAAACTGATTTGCATCTGCTTAATTTCCTTTGTGCTCTGAATCCTTTATCTTGGTTTCTTTAAAGCATTTTCAGCAAACTTAAATATCTTATTGAGCATTAGTACACTTAAATCACATTAAAATGTCATCGTACCCCCGTTGCCCCCCACCACTAATTCTGCAGCTACTCCGTTGATGGCTTCTTTCTATTTAACGTCTACAAACGACCACTGCTGATAGACATGTGCACACATTGATATAGACATATGCACACGTTGATATAGACATGTGCACATGTTGATATAGGCATATGCACACATTGATATAGACATATGCACATGTTGATATAGACATGTGCACACATTGATATAGACATATGCACATGCTGATATAGACATGTGCACATGTTGATATAGGCATATGCACATGCTGATGTAGACATATGTACATGCTGATATAGATATATGTACATGCTGATATAGACATATGCACATGCTGATGTAGACATATGCACAGGTTGATATAGACATATGCAAATGCTGATATAGATATATGCACAGGTTGATATAGATATATGCACATGCTAATATAGACATATGCACATGCTGATATAGACATATGCACATGCTGATGTAGACATATTCACATGCTGATGTAGACATATGCACATGCTGATATAGACATATGCACATGCTGATATAGACATATGCACATGCTGATATAGGCATATGCACATGCTGATATAGACATATGCACATGCTGATATAGACATATGCACATGCTGATATAGATATATGCACATGCTGATATAGACATATGCACATGCTGATATAGACATATGCACATGCTGATATAGACATATGCACATGCTGATATAGATATATGCATATGCTGATATAGATATATGCACATGCTAATATAGACATATGCACATGCTGATATAGACATATGCACATGCTGATGTAGACATATTCACATGCTGATGTAGACATATGCACACGTTGATATAGACATATGCACATGCTGATATAGACATATGCACATGCTGATATAGACATATGCACATGCTGATATAGACATATGTACATGCTGATATAGATATATGTACATGCTGATGTAGACATATGCACATGCTGATGTAGACATATGCACAGGTTGATATAGACATATGCACATGCTGATATAGACATATGCACATGCTGATATAGACATATGCACATGCTGATACAGACATGTGCACATGCTGATATAGACATATGCACATGCTGATATAGACATATGCACATGCTGATATAGACATATGCACATGCTGATGTAGACATATGCACAGGTTGATATAGACATATTCACATGCTGATGTAGACATATGCACAGTTTGATGTAGACATATGCACAGTTTGATGTAGACATATGCACACGTTGATATAGACATATGCACATGCTGATGTAGACATATGCACATGCTGATGTAGACATATGCACATGCTGATATATCGACATATGCACATGCTGATGTAGACATATGCACATGCCCTTATAGATATATGCACATGCTGACATAGACATATGCACATGCTGATATAGACATATGCACATGCTGATATAGACATATGCACATGCTGATATAGACATATGCACATGCTGATATAGACATATGCACATGCTGATATAGACATATGCACATGCTGATGTAGACATATGCACAGGTTGATATAGACATATGCACAGGTTGACAGCTCGCCCTGCATTTGAAACACCAATCCCACAGTTTATTGTGAGGCTGAGAATCGAACCTTGACCGAGCAGCTCCAAGTTCAGTTCAGCTCATTCAATAACTTTGCGCCACAGTCAGATTTTTATTCATTAAAAAAATCTTTTAATTCCCTATATATATATATATATATATATATATATATGTATCCAGTAGCTAGGAGTGGGGGCGAGGGGTCGAAATACAGTGCGTATCAAAAAAAAGGTAATCCGAATTCAAGAGGTCAATATGCAAAGGTTATTTAGTTTGACAATTTACATGTGGTTTACTAATTAAGAGGAGATCCTCAGCTTTCCATTGATACCTTACATGCATCATTGCTGTCACACATGACCGAGTACATGTTCATTGAAAATGACAAGTTCAAATCGCATTTTTACAAGTTTGGCTAATCGGTGCAAGACAGTTTGAAATGGACGCATTACTTGTCGACTGCCAAGTTGATTATGTAAAATTGTTAAGCTGGTCTGGTATTCGTCGGTTGCGTCATCCTTTGTTTAAGTTGGGTATTTAAGATGGGCCTACAGTGTATGGGTTTAGAGACAGACTGAGTCATTGAAAAGATGGTTCAACTTACGACTGAACAGCGGACCTTCGTGGTTACAACCTTTCGCCAAACTGGAAGTTTGCAGCGAACTCTTGTTGCGTTCAGGGAACGTTTCCCAGAACGGGACCCTCCAGCAGCCAAAACCATCTGGGCAAATGTTAGAGAATACCAAGAGCATGGCACTAGCCTCAACCCCAACAAGGGGAATTCTGGTAGGAGGTGCACTGAGCGATCGGAAATGAACATTGCAGCAGTAAGGCAGCAAGTTTTGTCGCATCCTAGGGATACCAGCGCAAGACGAAATGGGACGGGATTGCCTTTGGCAACATTTAACCGAATCACAAGACTGGACCTCCACCAACATCCATATCGGATTCACTTCCGGCATCAACTTACGCCAGGGGATTTTGCCAGGAGGCTGGTGCTTGCCGGATGGTTGATAGCACGTTGTGAAGCAGATGTCAATTTCCTGCGGTATCTCGTTATCGGCGACGAAGCTGCTTTCGCCCTGGACGGCATGGTCAATACCCATAATGTTCTTGAATATGCACCGACAGGACAACCCCCAGAATTTAATTTTGACACCAACATGAATCGACAAAAGTGGACTGTTTGGTTGGGACTTTGTGGAAGTGGTCAGGTGATCGGATCATTTTTCTTTCAAAGGAATGTCAATGGTAACAGGTATCTGCAGATGATCAATGATGAAGTTTTACCGCAGCTGGAGGAGAACTTTGAGCGACAGGTTCGTGGTGTCTTCAGATATCTCTGGTGGTATCTTCAGATATCTTTTGGTGAAGATCTCACCTAAGACACAGGTGTCTTCAGATATCTCTGGTGGGCCCAAGACGGCGGCCCAGCACATCGTCTTATGGCTGTCCGAGATCGACTGAGGGAACTCTTTGGAGACCGAGTCATCACCCTCAACCATGCAGTGGAATGGCCGCCAAGATCACCTGACCTCACACCATGTGATTATTTTCTTTGGGGACATTCAAAGAACAAGGTGTTCGTAACTCCTCCCCGTGATCTTGACGAATTGCAGGGCCGTATTCGACATGAAGTGGATGCTTTGCGCAATGACCCGGCTATGGTAAGACGAGCAGTTCAGGGCATGCTCCGCCGCTGTGAGCTTTGTGTTGAAAGGGGAGGTGGACATGTTGAAGGTGTGGGTGCATAAAGGCCAATCATTCCTGAGAAAAGTTCACATCTGACGTTCATTTTGCACCAATTATCCTGACTTGCATCGATCAGCCAAACTTGTAAAAATGCGATTTGAACTTGTCATTTTCAATGAACATGTACTCGGTCATGTGTGACAGCAATGATGCATGGAAGGTATCAATGAAAAGCTGAGGATCTCCTCTTAATTAGTAAACCACATGTAAATTGTCAAAATAAATAACCTTTGCATATTAACCCCTTGAATTCGGATTACCTTTTTTAAAATTCGCACTGTATATTTCATATCATATTCGCATAACCAAAGCCGTCCTCATATTTTAGCCATATTTGCATACCTAATAAATAGATGAGCCTTTAATAAATCAACATCCTTTGGTGCTTTAATCCGGGTGCAGCTGAAACAATCGATGCAGAATCATGATGATGTCATTTAAGCGTTGCATTTCTTTTTCCTGCTATTTTAAATTCCTCAATGAGCTTGGAATGGCATGGTCTATTCTTCAAAGTTCATTAGACCCGAGATGTTTTGGTTCCACGAAGTTTTGGTTTTGGTTCCAGGAGACTTCATTCCACGAAGTAGTTGCTTATTCCATCAGCAATTAAGATAAAATTGTGGAAGTTCAAGGAGCATCTCCAACTCGAGCACAGGAAACTTGGGATTCGCTTAACGAACTCCACAGGTGAACAAATTAGGAATCGTGCGAATCATTAATTAACTAAAATCGTCGTCCACGTCAAGAAATATATTCCAAGCTCGTCTGGCACAGCAAGGTCATAAACACACTTCCTTTGCAATCACATTAGTCCATGAATCAGCTGACTTAAAGAGCAAACTGTTCCACGCGGGTCTGGTCACATGATAAATGCTCAAAAATGCGCGAAAACCCCACGGGTGGACCACGCTAAGTACCGGCCACCAACCTGGGGTGCAGCATTCCGCACCGGAGGGACACCTCTGCACCTGCGCGTAACTTTTGTCCCGCGCCCCGTTCAAGGGTAAAAAAAGTGTTTGTAATAAACATGTCGTACTGCGCGTAAAATAGCTGGCACCAGACAACGGCTTCATCTTTTATTCATTCCCACCTCGTCGAGCCGCATCCTGCCTCCCAGGTGCAATTTCTCATTCCCTTTGTGTCTGACTCTTCTTCCTCCATATACCTTGATTCCCTGTGACTCATACACCAAACTCGGTGATGTCCGAAAAAAAATGATGTCTTGGCTGATTGGTTATATCCATCTGGGATATCGAAGTTGTACGTTGAGCCAGAGTCAATGTAGTAATTTGATCCGCTGGTTGCATCATTTTTACCTCCACCACCGAAGGTGGATGGAGGTTGGGGTTAAACCCCTGTCTCCGTGTGTCTGTCTGTTTGTTTGTGAACAGGATATCTCAAAAAGTTGTGGTCGGATTATGACAAAACTTGGTGGACAGGTCGGGTGTGCAACAAGGAAGATTTGTTTCAATTTTGGTAAATATCCGAATCCAGATCCGAATCAGATAAGTTTTTTTTTCAGTTATTCTTCACCACTGAGTGATAGTGCTAAATCCGATAAAAAGCACGATGTCTCAAAAAGCTGTGGATGGATTTGAACAAAACTTTGTTGACAGGTTCAGTGTGCGACAAGGACGAGTCGATTCCATTTTGGTGGAGATCAAAATACAGGTTCGAATTCTCCAGATGCGAGAATATATATATTTAATTTTAAGTGATTTTTACCTCTGCCACCAAAGGTGGATTTCACCCCTGTCTGTTTGTCTGTCCGTTTGTTTGTTTGTTTGTGAACAAAATATCTCAAAAAGATGTGGACGGATCGGACTACATTTGGCAGAGATGTAGCGCATGTGACAACGATGAAATGATTAGATTTTGGTGAATATCCGGATCCGGCTACTAGAATTTTTAAAAAGTTATTCTTCACCATTGGGAGATGGGGCCAAAAACGATACATAGCAGGATATCTCAAAAAAGTTATGGATGGATTTGGACGAAACTTGTTGGACAGGTTGTGTGTGTGACAAGGAAGAATCGATTCACTTTTGGTGAAGATCCGGATCAGGCTAGTATAATTTTTTAAGCGATTCTTCACCATTGAGCGATATGGCCAACCAGGCAGAGGTATGCTCTCTACTGGGTGTTGTTCTCGTTCACCATTGAATGATAGGGCTAAATCTGATGTATAGCACGATATCACAAAAAGTTATCGTCCGATTCGGACAAAACTTGGTGGACGGGTTCAATGTGTGACAAGGACGATTCATTTCAATTTTGATGAAGATCCAAATCTGGATCCGGATCCTGATACAAGAATTTAAGCTAGCTACATCCCCATTACATGTCCATTGTCTCTACCACTCTGTCTCTAACATTACTTTATAACATAATCCCCCATTACTACTACTCCCCTTAAACTAGTGCTCCTTTGCCCCAATGGAGGCAACCATTTCTGGCACCCCCATGTGCGCATAATTACTTTTACACGACCCCCCTTTCAAATCAAATGTTCCTGTGCCCCCACATGGGGTCCAAAATTCTCCTAAACTATCTTACTCAAATGAGCCCTCCGCATCTACAGAGGTGCTCGGCCTAGCCTCTGTCTCTAAGGTTGGAGTGATCCATGACCCCTGTAAGGTCGTAGTCGGTCAGCGTGGATGGATAATCCTCAGGAGTTCTTGTGGGCCCATTTTGATCTTAAATGCCACGGCACAGATTTGTGCCAGGACAACCCCTGGGCTCTGCCAAGGTGAGGTGAGCTTAGGGCATTTGCCTTTCCTCCTCTGGGGATTGAAGAACCAAATCTTCAACCCCAGAGAGGTTTCACTCACCTGGCTCCGGTGGTCTTACCTACGCTTCATCATTATGCCTGCTCGATGGAGTTGGCGGCGTGGGAATACATGGACCCATTCCATGCCTTCCTCCAAATGACATGTGTAACCCTCCCCTAGCAGTCTCTCATGGTGCTCTGGTCCTGGACCGTGCAACAGATCGACGGAAGTCCTTAACTCTCGTCCATACATGAGCAGTAGACCATCAGCAAATATGGGAGATGGTCATCCCAGTCACCCTGATGAGTGGTGGTAAATAGAGCCAATTGGTGGCTCAAGGTCCTATTGAACCTTTCCACTATCCCGTCAGATTGCGGATTGAAGGGTGTTGTCCTGGTTTTGCAAATTGACAGGAGACTGCGCACTTCTTTTCGTAATGGGCACTCAAATTTTCGTCCCTGGTCAGTGTGCAGCTCTTCCGGATACAAATCCTTCCACAAAGGCCTTTGCCACAACCCCGGTTTCTTGGATGGGGAGCACATCGGCCTCCAGCCATTTGGTAAAACAGTCCATGACCACGAGGATGTACCCGTTTCCTTGGGGGGTGCGGGGTAGTGGCCCGAGAATGCCCGTCACCACCCGCTCAAGAGGTGCCCCCATCCTCTGTGCCAGCCCTTTTATTTTTAGCAGTACAGGCATCGCATGCTTGATACCAGTCCTGTTTATCGTGCCCCATATTTACCCAATAAAACCTCCAGCAGATCGGTAAAGTTGCCTTTGTCCTGCCCAAATCGCCGCCGAGGAGGGTATCATGCACCTTCTACAAAATTGTCGTCTTACAGTGCCTTCAGAAAGTATTCACACCCCTTGACTTTTTTCACATGTTGTTGTGTTACAGCTTGAAATAAAAATGGATTAATTTGAAAAAAAATTCATCACTGATCTTCACATATAATGTCAAAAGTGGAGCCTTTTTATAAATTTTTGCAGAAAGATTAAAAATGAAACACAGAAATATCTAATTTGCATAATTATTCAACCCACAGTCAATACTTCATAGAGATTTAGCAGAATCCCTTTGACAGAGATCAGAGCTTTGAGGCTTCTTGGGTATGTGTGTATCAGCTTTGCACATCTGGATTTGGGGGCATTTCTCCCACTCTTCCTTGGAGATTTGCTCAAGCTCTGTCAAGTTGGATGGGGAGCAATGGTGAACAGCAATCTTATTGTCTTTCCACAGATCCTCAAGTCTGGGCTTTGCATGGGCCACTCAAGGACTTTCACGTTCTTGTTCTGAAGCCATTCCAGTGTTGCTTTGGCTGTATGCTTGGGGTTATTGTCCTGGTGGAACATAAATCTTCATTGCATTCTAAGGTCTTTTGCACTCTGAAGCAGGTTCTCCTCAAGGATTTGCATATATTTGGCTCCATTCATTGTTACCTCCACCCTTACAAACCGCCCAATCCCTGCCACTGAAAAGCATCCCCATATCATGATGCTGCCACCACCATGCTTCATGGTAGGGATGGTGTTAGATTGGTGATAAGCTGTGCTCTGTTTCCCTCAGACGTAGTGCTTTTACCTCATGCTCTGTCTTTCTCATGCCTTTTGAAAACACCAGACATACTGTCACGTGCCTTTTCTCAGGAGTGGCTTCCATTTGGCCACTCTCCCATAAAGCCTGGATTTGTGAAGTGCTGCAGAGACTGTTGTCCTTCCGGCAGGTTCCTCCATCTCAGCCAAGGAACTCTGTAGTTCTGTCAGAGTGGTCATTGGGTTCTTGGTCACCTCCCTGACCAAGGTCCTTCTTGCCCGGTTACTCAGTTTGGTCAGACAGCCAGCTCTAAGAACAGTCAGTGTAGTTCCATATTCTTTCCATTTCCTAATGATGTAGCTCACTGTGCTCTTGGAAACTTTCAACACTCTTGAAATTATTTTATACCCTTCTCCACATCTATGCTTCCTCACAATTCTATCTCGGAGTTATACAAACAGTTCCTTGGATTTCATGGTAGAGTTTCTGCTCTGACATGCACTGTCAACAATGGGACCTTATATCAGGGTGTTTGAAAAATATGGACCAGATTTGAAATCGCTATATCTCGGCAACCACGAACCGCCCATAAATGAACCTCTTACCACTTGAAAGGGTGGGGCATAGAGTTTCAAATGACCACCGCTAGATGGCTCTCCCAGCGCACCAACAGCCTCGAGCCTCAGTCGTTCGCAAGATGGCGACCCCGCACAACAAGGCGTTTTGCATTCTGCATTTCAGCAAGACTGAATCCGTAATTGCGGTGTAGCGTGCGTTTCAATGGCGTTTTGGCATTGATCCGCCAATGCCAAAGAGCATTCGTCGTCGGTACCGACAATTTGAGGAAACAGGCTGTTTATGTAAGGGGAAGAGCCCAGGGCGACCACGCACTTCAGAGGAAAACGTGAGAAGAATTCAAGAGAGTTTTCTGCGTAGCCCGCGCAAGTCCACTCGTCGTGCCAGCCAAGAACTTGCGATCCCTCATACGACTGTCTGGCGTGTGTTAAGGTTACGTTTAATCCTGAGGCCATACCGGTTGCAACTGGTACAGGCTCTTCATACAGGTGACAAAGGAAAGCGTGTAGAATTTAGTGATGCGATGTTACAGAACATGGAAGACGACAGCTTCTTACCACGTTTGATTTTTAGTGATGAAGCAACGTTTCATCTATGCGGTAAAGTTAACCGTCACAATGTGCGCATATGGGGACTAGAGAATCCACACGAAACTGTAGAGCATGAGTGTGATTCCCGAAAGTGAACGTGTTTTGTGCCGTTTCTCAAATAAAGGTTATGGCCCTTTCTTTTCCGAGGAAAAAACAGTTACGGGGCAAACCTATCTCGAAATGCTGCAGAACTGGCTCTTTCCACAACTTAATGAAGATTCCGATGACTTCATTTTTCAGCAAGACGGAGCACCGCCACATTGGCACCTGCAGGTTCGACGTTTTCTAAATGACACACTGCCTCAACGTTGGATAGGTCGCACGGGACCCCAAGACTTGGCGCTACACTCTTGGCCCCCAAGATCCCAAGACATTACACCCTGCGACTTTTTCTTCTGGGGATACATCAAAGACCGTGTTTTTGTGCCACCATTAGCGACTAATCTGGATGACCTCAAAAACAGAATCACGGCAGCGGTGACTTCAGTGAAAGAAGACACTCTGAGAGACGTTTGGGACGAATTAAACGATCGTCTCGATGTTGTCCTTGCAGCAGGTGGAGGGCACATAGAGCATTTATAAAATGGTTAGTAAAGCTTGATAACTCATTAAACCATTTGTAACTTTTTGTGTAATTGTAACATGTTGCCATCGTGAAATATACTGCTTTGAAATTGGGTCCATCTTTTTGAAACATCCTGTATAAAGGTTGACTCCAATCTAGTTGGAGAGACATCTCAAGGGTGATCACAAGGAATTGGATACACCTGAGATCAATTTGGAGTGTCATAGAAAAAAGGTCGAATACTTATTGACTCAAGACATTTCAGCTTTTTATATTTATTTTGTAAATATTTCTAAAAAAAATATTCCACTTTGACATAATGGAGTATTACATGTGGATCAATGACAAAAAATCTCAATGTAATCCATGTTAAATTCACGCTGTAGCACAACAAAATGTTAAAAAGTAAAGTTGTGTGAATATTTTCTGAAAGCACTGAATATCCATCTTATATATAATATAAAATCAGTAGTGCAGACATTAGGAAGTCAGGTATTTGTACTGGAAAACAATTTGCTTATCTGTTTAGAAAAATAGCATTTGATTCAAACAGTCATCAATCAGAGACAGTATAGCATGCTTTACGCTTCCCTTCAAAATCATGGCATGCTCTACAATGCAACACCTTTTCCTGAGACCAGTTTGCAAAAGAATTCCGTTTGTCCAGGAATTATGCCCCACACTTACCGACTCAGCTAGCTCGGCTGGTGTCAACAAGAGAAAAATCATAAGCATGACTTGTTTCAGCTTGGAATATTCAACAGAGTCTAATGCTCATGGTAGATATGAACAAATAATGCATTCACGTGCAGGGAGAGACACCACACAGCACAGGACCTAACTTTAACATGAGATAAACTCAGCCATTGACCTTGGGGGAATGAACTTCGCAAAGGACTCTGGATGCCTACATCATTGAGAAATTCGAAGGATAAATCTTCCCCTTTAGACAACTCTTGTATGGTGCTGTTCTCTATTGCGTTCTCATCTTGTGTAATACTGCGCATTGTTATTTGCATATTCTGTATCTATTATCTTATTCTAATATCTACCATCGCTTTCTTTGTCTTGCAGATTGATTGTTCATCGTTGTTGCTAATAAACCTGCATTCAATTGATACATTCTTGTTTATGAACAATCAACTCATCTGAAGATGCCTGCTGCAGTCTGCCCCTTCCCGAGCTGTGTCTACGTTACTGACAGCACTGACAATGCCGTTGCTGCTATCCAGCTCTCCATCCACGCCATGACCCACACGTCCATTGCACCAGCCAAACCGGACAAAGTCAGCCGTCCTCGTATCCAAACCGGCGGTACCAGCGAAGATTGGCAATATTTCACCAGAAGATGGGATGGTTACAAGGCAGCGACCCAGATAATCGGCAATGATGTTCGCGTTCAACTCCTTGAATGTTGTGATGATAACCTACGACGTGACCTCCACCGCAGCAACCCACGCATTGAAATCAAGGACGAGGCAGCTATACTACAAGCCATTCGGTCCCTTGCTGTCCGAGAGGAGAATACCATGGTGTCCCGCGTAAACCTCCACAACATGCGACAGGACCGAGAAGAACCAATTCGTACCTACGCAGCCCGTCTGGCTGGTCAAGCTGAGATCTGCAAGTTTTCTGTTGTATGCTCATGCAATCCCCCTACTGATGTCAACTACACCAAGGACATGGTTCGCGATGTCCTATGTCGGGGACTCGCCGATCAAGATATACAACAGGACATTCTCGGCGATCAAAATCAGAACATGAGCTTGGAGGAAGTTCTCACTTTCGTAGAGGCCAAGGAAGCAGGGAAACGTTCCCAGAATGCCTTGCTCGATAGTGAAGGCGCTCATGGCGCAAGCCAATACAAAAACTGGAAGAACAAAAGAGCCCTGATCACTACCGACAAGCAGGCGGCCATTTGTAGTTATTGCGGCAAAACTGGTCATGGCAAACAGCCGAACATCGACCAAAGGCGTCAATTCTGCAATGCCTACGGGAAAACATGCAGTAAATGCGCCACTCGCGGCCATTTTGCACATGTCTGCCGGGGAGGCACGAAAAAGGCGGACAACAAACCTACGGACAAATCAATGGATGCTCATGATGTGGAAGAAAGCAGCCAGGTCCACGATCTCCTCTGCTCTGTCACGGAACGAGAAACGGCCATTTGGAAGCCGCAAATTAAAAGGGCCATGGCCACCTTGTCAACTCCACTACACCTCGACCACCATATATTTGACCACCTCTCTGGCTGGACCAAGAAGAAGTCTCAACCACAGCCGTACATAAAACTCATAGCACGGATCGATAAGGAATCTTATGACCATTTCGGCCAGCCACTGTCATCCCGACCAAAATCGGCCAGGCTCCAGGCCATGGCCGACACTGGCTGTCAAAGCTGCCTCACAGGACTTAATATTTTCCACAAACTCGGGCTGCGTAATGAAGACCTGTTACCTGTCAACCTGAAGATGAATGCTGTTAACAGTGGAAGGGTCCGGATTATCGGCGCCATGCTCCTACACCTGTCTGGTCGCACAACCAATGGCGACATTATTGAAACCCGACAAATCTGCTACATCTCACCTGACACACGGAACATGTATCTCAGTCGTGAAGCATGCGTCGATCTAGGCCTCGTGTCTAGTAGCTTCCCAACCATTGGCGAATCCAACACAGTTGGTGCTGCAGTGGCAGCAGTTATCGATGCAAATTGTAACTGCCCGGTAAGATCGCTTCCCCCTACACTGCCTACATCTATCCCATTTCCGGCCACTGACGAGAACCGAGAGAGGCTGGAGAAATGGCTACTGGAGTACTACAAAAGCAGCACATTCAATGTCTGCGAACACCAGCCACTACCCCACATGGAAGGTCCGCCTCTCACACTGATGGTTGACCCCGAGGCAACACCAAAAGCGGTGCACACCCCAGTGCCTGTCCCCTTACACTGGCAGGCAGAAGTCAAGGCTGGTATCGATCGCGACATCAGGTTAGGGGTTCTGGAACCGGTGCCAATTGGTGAACCAGTGACATGGTGCAGCAGAATGGTCGTCTGTCCAAAGAAGGATGGGACCCCACGGAGGACAGTTGATCTGCAACCACTGAATGCGCACTGCACACGTGAGACCCACCACACCCAGTCACCCTTCCATCAAGCAATGGCGGTGCCACATAACACCAAAAAGACGGTAACAGACGCCTGGAATGGCTATCACAGCGTTCCAATCAGAGAATGTGACCGCCATCTGACAACGTTCATCACACCATGGGGCCGATACCGTTACTGCACCACTCCCCAAGGTTACATCGCTTCAGGTGATGGATACTCCAGACGATTTGACGAAATCGTATCGGACTTCAAAAACAAGTCCAAATGCATTGATGATACCATCATGTGGAGCGACACATTGGAAGAGAGCTTTTTTCAGACATGCAACTGGCTCGACCTGTGCGGCCGTAATGGGATTACGCAAAATCCGACGAAATTCCATTTTGGTCAGGACACGGTCGAATTCGCTGGATTCGAGATCACCATGGACAGTGTACGACCATGCCAAAGGTATCTCCAAGCGATACAGGACTTCCCCACACCAAAAACAATTACTGACATTCGCTCCTGGTTTGGGCTAGTCAATCAGGTAACATACTGCTTCAGCATGACCGAGAGGATGCGACCTTTTCGGGACCTCCTAAAACCATGCACCCCCTTCTACTGGGATGCAACACTACAATCCCTATTCGAAGAATCAAAACGACTCATCATATCTGAAGTCGCAAATGGGGTCCGGATCTTTGACAAGGAACGGACAACATGTCTCGCAACTGACTGGTCGAAGGATGGGATTGGCTTCTGGCTCCTCCAAAAACACTGCAGATGCCCTGGTGAAACCCCACAGTGCTGCCCCGATGGCTGGAAAATCACCCTTGCTGGAGGCCGCTTCACCCATGCAGCGGAGTCGCGCTATGCTCCGATAGAGGGTGAAGCTCTAGCAGTGGCGGACAGCCTGGAAAAAGTAAAGTATTTTGTGTTGGGATGCAAGAACCTGATTATTGCCGTCGATCACAAGCCCTTAATCAAGCTTCTTGGTGACAGACGATTAGAGGACATCCATAACACGCGGCTTGCCAACTTGAAAGAAAGGACCCTAGCATATCGTTTCCGAATTATCCACATCCCGGGAAAACGACACTGCGTACCAGATGCGATTTCACGACATCCGTCGGGTGCCAGACCATCGGAACGACTGCCACTGGTGGATGACATTTCCTCCATTATGGATGTGGCCACATCGACTACACTAAGACAGCACACCTTGACTGGGCTGTGGACCACAGATGACGACTCTGGCATGGAAATGGCTATTTCTATGGCAGCCATCAAGACACTCGATTCTGTGCGGTCCGTCACTTGGGACGATGTTCGGGACGAAACAGCAAGTGACACTCAGATGCTGCAGTTACTCAATTCTATTGAGCAGGGTCTACCTGCCAGTCGGGACGATTTCCCTGTGTCCATTTTGGAATACTTTCCCTTCCGTGAACACCTCTACACTATTGATGGCATAGTGGTCTACAAGGGGAGGATTATCATCCCACCGAAGCTACGGAAGCTTGTCCTTGAGAATCTTCATGCTGCTCACCAAGGAGTCACGGCTATGACCACCCGGGCCAGCAGCTCGATCTTTTGGCCTGGAATCACTCCCCAGATTCATGAGATGCGCAATCGCTGCTCACACTGCAATCGGATGGCCCCATCGCACCCAAGTGCTCCACCTACAGCCTCAGCTGAACCTGCCTACCCTTTCCAGTACGTTTGTTCAGATTACTTTCATCACAAGGGTCGGAGTTATTTGGTCACCGTTGATCGTTACTCTAATTGGCCAATCATTCAGCTAACTACTGGCGGGGCACAAGGCCTAGTGAAATGTCTGCGGTCGAACTTCGCCACTTATGGTATCCCAGACGAATTGGCATCTGACTGTGGGCCAGAATTCACGGCACATGACACCCAAGACTTCTTGCGTCGGTGGGGCGTTAACCATCGGTTGTCAGCCACTGCCTTCCCACACAGCAACTGTCGTGCCGAGATCGCAGTCAAAACATCGAAAAGAATGATCACCGATAACACTGGTTCCAATGGTGAACTAGACACTGATCGGTTCCAACGTGCAATACTCCAGTACCGGAATGCACCGGATCAGGACACTAGGTTGTCTCCAGCCATGATCATCTTCAAGAGGCCAGTCAAGGACTTCATACCCATCATCCCAGGCAGATACTTGCCATCGGACACCTGGCGGGAAACACGCAACAATCGTGAGGAAGCTTTGCGCATTCGGCATGCCAGGGAGATCGAAAGACTCTCTGAACACACGACAAAAC
Organism: Myxine glutinosa; assembly: GCF_964187855.1. NCBI lineage: Eukaryota > Metazoa > Chordata > Myxini > Myxiniformes > Myxinidae > Myxine > Myxine glutinosa. Next base: position 66,536,157 of record NC_136270.1, on the reverse strand, counting down.
TACCTCCACTGGCCGTCGGGGACCATGTCCGGATCCAGAACCAGACCGGCCTGGAACCACGAAAATGGGAACGGACCGGAACCGTGATTGAGGTAAAACAATTCGATCAATACGTTGTCAAGGTGGATGGCTCCGGAAGAATCACTCTCCGGAATCGTAAGTTCCTGCGACGTTTTACGCCTTTCAGCATGACAACTCCCACTACGACTGGCAAAAGTGGCATGCTGCCAACCGTTATGCCAAGTGTTATGCCAATCGTACCGAAATACTTAATGTCTGGTACCCAACCCATCGCCGCTCCAAGAGTCTGTCTCAATCCTGTTACCACTCCCCAGAAGGGTGAACCCCAACATGTCATTGCGCCGGGCTTACCATCACAGACACTCCGCTCCACCACCGCGATGACACCACCCGCGAGAGTCGCTAACCAACCACATGTGCAGACCACCGCCACACCTCCACGGTCACTGCCTATTTCTGCCCCCTTGACGGTTCGGGTGATGATGGACCAGCTGGAGGGGACTCCGGCGTCGGACAGGGCGATAGTGAACCACCCACCGGAGACTCCCACAATGGACCAGGAAATTACGAACTGCCCTCAGAGGACTCCGACGATTGATCGGGTGGTGACGGGCCGCCCGAAGCGAATTATCAAACCACCAGCCCGATTCAATTCAGAAGAATATCAATTATAAACTCATGTGATCCTTTTTCTCGGTCTCCAGTTTCGTTTTATTCTGTGTCACAATTGAACGTTTTTGGGAAAGGGAGATAGACAACTCTTGTATGGTGCTGTTCTCTATTGCGTTCTCATCTTGTGTAATACTGCGCATTGTTATTTGCATATTCTGTATCTATTATCTTATTCTAATATCTACCATCGCTTTCTTTGTCTTGCAGATTGATTGTTCATCGTTGTTGCTAATAAACCTGCATTCAATTGATACATTCTTGTTTCGCCGAGCTTTACCCAAGGGGATCCCAACCCATGGGGTTTGCTTATGCTCTATCCTCCAAATGCTGAGCATCAAGCAAGGAAGCAAAATGTAGAAAGTTTTTAGTATTACTTGGCCGGGATCAGTTAGGAACTCTCCCATCGGATGCTCTCATCACATCATCACCGAATGTGTTTTTATGCACATAATTGCCCCCTATACCTTCGTCATGACATTCTTAGCGTGGGTTTAGTGAGCAACATTTAGTAGAGGCAGCCTTGTGACCGAGCAGTGCAGCATCACCATCAAAGTCCAATTACCGGGGCCGAAGCAGCATGGAATATGGCCTTAAGGGTTAGGGAACATTATTGCAATCCATGTAATATCCCAGTGGTTCTCTGTCTCTGTACTTTCTTCGCTTGAGTCAATATGCAGGGTTTGATTTGGAAACCCATTTCCTTACCTCGTATTTCATGTGAGCAGAAAAGGCAAGCAGCGCACATTATCCAATAAGCTATCACTGAGTCAATCTTGGCATGTGGATGGAAAATCTGTTCGCTGTTCAATCCACACTATCCATGTTTATATCTACATCGAAATGCAGAGATTCCTCTTCCACCTAAGAGCAGTCTTTTCATCGCCGCTTATAAAGGTAACTGATTCAATTCGGTCGGAAACATGACTAAGGTTTTATCGAAATACTGTGTCACCGATGTTATTTGTCTGTTGAATTTTGGAGATTAATAAGAAGAAAAGTCAATAAAATGTCATAGCCCCTGTGGTATTAGTAATTTTGCTGTACAGAGTTAAAGACCCTCCAGTCGGCCATCTTTGATCAGATCGCAAAATAAAGTGAGTTGCATGTGTATGCCATTATGTACTGTGCTTGTGCCAAGGCTGAACAAAATCGGTCCATGAATGTCCGAGAAATGGTTGGGGACACGTTTAAGTAACAGAATGGCCGCCAGTCGGCCATCTTGGATCAGATCGCAAAATAAGGTGAGTTGCATGTGTATGCCATTATGTACTGTGCTTCTGCCAAGGCTGAACAAAATCGGTCCATGCATGTCCGAGAAATGGTTGGGGAAACGTTTAAGTAACAAAATGGCCGCCAGTCTGCCATCTTGGATGTGATCTCGAAACAAAACGACATGCATATGTATTATGTAAGTCACCATTCATTATCTTTGTGCCAAGTTTGAATAACATCGGTAAATGCTTGTCCGACAAATGGTTGGGGACGTGTTCAATATCGGGTTTTTTTACAACTAAAATGGCTGCCAGTCGTCCATCTTTGATCGCATCATGAAACAAAATGATGTGCTTACGTACACCATCATGAGTTGTCTTTGTGCCAAGTATGGACAAAATCGGTCCATACATCTCCGAGATATGGTTGCCGACGGACGGACCGACGAACGACGACGTTTTGGACAAGTCCAACAAGGGCTAACTTTGTTTTGTTGACGATTCGCAATGTGAGTTGGAAATCGAGTACACGATGTGGTTTTGTTATTAACCCCAGTTCCAGGTGCCATTCAGAGTTCAAATGTTAACACTAACTTGAGACCTAAGCCTTGTGTTTGCTTAACAGCCAAGGTTGGTGGCTTGGGATTCTAGGGTCTTGAGTCCTGTCACACCGTTGAATTAACACCAGGTGGGATGACTCCGCCTGCCATCCTTCCGAGGTTGGCAAAATGAGTACCAGCTTACTGGTAGCAGAGGGCACTGCATCAACGGCAGCAACGCCCCCAGAAAATCATGCAACCAACAGCCACAGCAATTCTACCTGCAGCAACGTTCACCATTCCACCACATCCTTCCGACAGTCAGGTGTGAATCCCAAGCTATTCAGTGTACACACTAATTATTACTCTTTACAAAACCTTTCTTCAAAAGGATCACACCTTAAGCTCTGTAATTCCAAAACTCCCATCTTTCTGAAGTAGTACGTTACATTACAGCCAAACATAAGGATGCATAATGGACCGAATTTTTGAATTCCCAACTTCCTCCCGGACAATCTTGTAAAGATTCAAATTTGGGACCATGTAGAATCCTTGATATTCTCGCGTCCCCAGGATTAACACCCCTGGTGACGGATGGCCAACCAAGCTTTAACTCCGAGGCATTCACCCAAACGATGGCGGTGCCTTTTACACGTGCGAGGGTGGAGGGTGACAAGGCTTATACACCTGCACGGGTTTCACTAGGGTGTCCTCAAACCCATGACAGATAAACAAGACAGACACAAATTGGATTGAAAAGTGTAACAAATAATGAATTTAATAAAATAAAATGCCAGGATAATAGAACTGTATGGTAAACTAAAATTCCTAAATTGAGATGTCTCCTTACAGACTCATAAAACAGACACAGGGAAAAATAAACGAAAGTAAAAATGTGTGTGGTGCGTTTGCCTGCTACTCCGTGACCTCCTCACGCAGTCCCCGAACCCCGCAGAACGGGTCCCCGGGTCCTTGCGTGGTAAACACGCCTTGGCGCGAAGTTGCGTTCCGTCAGCCGCCCGCACGAGGCAGCCAAAGCTCTATCCTCTGCCATCCCATGCCCCACAAAGCAACGAGGTCTCTCAGGCGCACACACCTAAGCCTTGCACGGCCCTCACAAAACCAGCACCACTGGGATCAGAGAGAAGGATGCGTCCACCTTTGCCCGCAGCCAGGAACAGAGAGCGCGTGTGAATGCAACCGCCTATGACCAAGCCCAGCACGAGAGAGAGTGCAAAACGTGACCGCTTGCGATCAAAGCCAGTACCAAGAGAGTGTAAACGGCGGTGCTCTGCCTTTTTGCCCCTCATGCTGGAATGTTCTGTGATGACGTCACGCATGCGCCAATCAACGAGCGCCATCGCATCGCTCCATGGCCATGACCAATCATCACCTCTCGGGCGGGGCCCCATGGCCCCCCTTGTAATGACTCGGCTGGTGGCGTCAGTGGTAGTCCAATGTCCGGATCCGGTCGGTGATTGTGTGGTTTATTCAATTTAAGCACTGATCGCATAGCTGGTGTTGTAAGCAAGTGTGTTATGGCCTGAAGCACACCAAGCCAAGCATTCAATCACACCGGCTTTATTTTCTAGGTTATCACACTCAAAATCTATTTCTACACATAAAGAAAAAGGAAACAAAGACGGGAGAAGAGATGTAAAAACCGGATTAGGCCAGCACGAGAGGGAAGGAGTAGGCAGCCAGGGCTGCAGTGTGCTGCTTGTGTAGTCAGTCTCAAGGGAGGACCTACAGTCCGGTGGTCCTGAAGAGGTCCGAAGAGGAGAGACCCAGACGTTGCGGTGGTGAGCGGCGGTGGATCCTCCAGTATCAACTCAAGGCCAGGTTGGGGGATCCGGACTGGAGGAGCTGCAGCGAGAGTTTGAAATAAGCACTGCATTCAAGGCAGGCCCCACAGTAGGCCCCAATGCAGGCTCAGCAGTAGGCCCCAGTGCAGGCCCAGCGGTAGGCCCCAATGCAGGCACAGTGATAGGCCCCAATGCAGGCCCAGCGGTAGGCCCCAATGCAGGCCCAGTGGTAGGCCCCAATGCAGGCCCAGCAGTAGCAAGGGTTTAATCGAAAGTCAACCTTCAGGTACAGAGGTGGCCGCAGGGGTTGATCCGGCACAACCTTCAGGTGGAGAGATTTCCGCTGAAATCTCTACAAACACACGAAAAGGCACTCCATCATGAGCCCTCCTCCAAAATGGCCATCTCTCTCTCTCTCTCTCTCTCTCTCTCTCTCTCTCTCTCTCCCTCCTATAAATCATCTTCCTGGCCCCTCCCCTGCCCCACAGCCAATCACAGACTTTATACCCGTGGACCAAACCACTTGGTCCAACTCACGGGGGGGGGGGGGGGGGGGGAGAAAAAAAAGGTCACAGACCGTAACAAAGTGTCATAAGGAAAAAGGGGAAACCACAGAAGCAATTTACACACAGGGAATTTACCCTTATACCCCAACTAATTAGCATAGCTCCACCCATTGCTTGGAGACAAATATACGAACTTACCGGACATGGGGGCTGACTTAGTTACATCGAGGTGTCTACACGGCATACGGAGCACACTATCCTATACAATCCTACCTGGTCTAAGGTATTCTATTGCCTACCCCCCATAAACGTAACAATATATTTGTGACAATGTAGAATCCTAGATATTGCATAATGGATTTTACTCTGTCTCTGTAATGTGCATTATATGTGGAGCCCCACGGTCCATACCTGCCTCTCCCATTAGTTACTTCTTTTCCAACAAACCTCCTTCCACTTTTCACTCCACTGCACCTTTTCGTTTATTTATTCTCTCTCCTTCCTTTCCTTTTCTCAAACTTATTTCCCTCAATTTATACCCCCTAATTCCATTGGTGCTGTTTTAGTATGTGACTCGTGCATACATAATATGTAGATGAAATCTTATTGGTAGAGACATTGGATAAATTTGCTCAATAGTCTGTCTTTCATTTCCTCGTTGTGTTCCATGATTGAATGATTTAATTTGTGTTCCGTACGAGGTAAACAGTTCCATCACACACATGTTCTGCATGATGGATTCACACCTTACCGGAGAGATCCCCTTTCGTAGAGAGCAACTCCTTCACTGAATACACCTGCAATGCATTCTGTCCATGAGATCATGGCTACCCCTAACTTGTTTGGCTTCCACAAAGCTGGACGCTGGACGAACAATGATGCCGATTACATTGTTCCCATTTTGGTATCTGGTTCACACTTTCTATTGAAAGGCGAAATATGGACGCTGTTCTTACACAGCGGCGTGTTGTAAGGTGGCTGGACGGTTAAGGAGATTCTGCACAGGTGGGATTAAAAACGACGTGGCGCTTTGGCTCGCAGAGCTCATGGAGAGATTAAATTAGTGCGGATGAGAAATGCATGGATTGTAAAACCAGCTCGCCACAAAGAGTGCTGTTGGTGCCTTGTGTGTACCGATGTGCTCTGAAATCGCATGGTACAAGATATCTGAGAATCGCATGGTACAAGATATCTGAAATAGGATGGAACAAGATATCTGAAATCGCATGGATCAAATACCTGAAATCGCATCGAACAAGATATCTGAAAATGCATCAAACAAGATATCTGAAATCCGATGGAACAAGGTATCATGAAATTGGGTGGAACAATATACACGATATGGCCAAATGTAATTGGACACCTGAACATCACACATCTCATTCCAAAATCATGGCCATTAGTATGGAGTTGGTCGTCCTTCGTCCTTGTCAGACACCCAACCGGTCCACAAACTTCCGTCCAAATCCGTCCACAACCTTTTGAGAAATCCTTCGATGTATTGTTTTTGGCCCTATCTCCCAATGGTGAAGAATCACTTTAAAATTCTACTAGCCGGATCCGAATCCGGATCTTCTCCAAAATCTAATCATTTCGTCCTTGTCACATATGCTACATCTCTGCCAAATTTCGTCCGAATCCGTCTACAACTTTTTGAGATATCTTGATCACAATCGGACAGACAGACAGACATGGGTGAAGACATAACCTCCATCCACCTTTGGTGGTGGAGGTAAAGATATCTGAAATCGCATGGAAAAAGATATCTGAAATCGCATGTAACAAGATATCTGAAATCGCATCAACCAAGATTTCTGAAATTGGATGGAACAAGGAATCTGAAATCGGAAGGAACAAGGTATCTGAAATTAGATGGAACAAGGTATCTGAAATTGGATGGAACAGATATCTGAAATCGCATGGAACAAGATATCTGAAATCGCATCAAACAAGATATCTGAAATCGCATGGATCAAACATCTGAAATCGCATCGAACAAGATTTTTGAAATTGGATGGAACAAGATATCTGAAATCGCATGGAACAAGATATCAGAAATCACATCAAACAAGATATCTGAAATTGCATTAATGAAATATCTGAAATCGCATGGAATAAGATATCTGAAATCGCATCAAACAAGATATCTGAAATCGCATGGAACAAGATGTCTGAAATTGGATGGAACAAGATATCTGAGATCGCATGGAACAAGATATCAGAAATCACATCAAACAAGATATCTGAAATTTCATTAATGAAATATCTGAAATCGCATCGAATAAGATATCTGAAATCGCATCAAACAAGATATCTGGAATCGCATGGAACAAGATATCTGAAATTTCATTAATGAAATATCTGAAATCGCATCGAATAAGATATCTGAAATCGCATCAAACAAGATATCTGGAATCGCATGGAACAAGATATCTGAAATCGCATCAAAAAAGATGTCTGAAATCGCATCAAACAAGATATCTGAAATCGCATCGAAAAAGGTATCTGAAATCGCATGGAACAAGATATCTGAAATCGCATCAAAAAAGATGTCTGAAATCGCATCAAACAAGATATCTGAAATCGCATCGAAAAAGATATCTAAGATCGCATGGAACAAGATATCAGAAATCACATAAAACAAGATATCTGAAATCGCATTAATGAAATATCTGAAATCGCATCGAATAAGATATCTGAAATCGCATCAAACAAGATATCTGGAATCGCATGGAACAAGATATCTGAAATCGCATCAAAAAAGATGTCTGAAATCGCATCAAACAAGATATCTGAAATCGCATCAAAAAAGGTATCTGAAATCGCATGGAACAAGATATCTGAAATCGCATTAATGAAATATCTGAAATCACATCGAATAAGATATCTGAAATCACATCAAACAAGATATCTGGAATCGCATGGAACAAGATATCTGAAATCGCATCAAAAAAGATGTCTGAAATCGCATCAAACAAGATATCTGAAATCGCATCGAAAAAGGTATCTGAAATCGCATGGAACAAGATATCTGAAATCGCATTAATGAAATATCTGAAATCGCATTAATGAAATATCTGAAATCGCATCGAATAAAATATCTGAAATCGCATCAAACAAGATATCTGGAATCGCATGGAACAAGATATCTGAAATCGCATCAAAAAAGATGTCTGAAATCGCATCAAACAAGATATCTGGAATCGCATCGAAAAAGGTATCTGAAATCGCATGGAACAAGATATCTGAAATCGCATTAATGAAATATCTGAAATCGCATCGAATAAGATATCTGAAATCGCATCAAACAAGATATCTGGAATCGCATGGAACAAGATATCTGAAATCGCATCAAAAAAGATGTCTGAAATCGTATCAAACAAGATATCTGAAATCGCATCGAAAAAGGTATCTGAAATCGCATGGAACAAGATATCTGAAATCGCATGGAACAAAGTATCCGAAATCGCCTGGAACAAAATATCTGGAACTGCATCCAATAAGTTGTCTGAAACCAGTTCCAACTGTGTCTGAAACTGTATACAATTAGAACGGCACTCAGTAGAGAGCATACGTCCGCCTGGTTGGCCATATCACCCAATGGTGAATAATCACTTTAAAATTCTAGTAACCGGATCTGAATCCGCATTTTCACCAAAATCTAATCATTTCGTCCTTGTCACATGCGCTACATCTCTGCCAAATTTCGTCCGAATCTGTCCACAACCTTTTGAGATATTTTGTTCACAAACGGACAAACAGACAGACAGGGGTGAAAACATAACCTCTGTTGTGAAAATCAAGCGGTTCCACAACTTTGTCCCATAGGTAGGTATAATTTCAATCAGATCTCTGACATCATCCTGTAAAATACAATCATGCAATACACATATCAGGATCTTGGCATCATATAGAAAGTAACGGTGATATTAGTCAAAGCAAGCTAGCCTAGAATATCAGCGGGTACGTACCGTCCAAGTCTACATGTCATAGAATAATGTCGCAGGAGTGGCCCTTGGGTCGCGGTCGTCCGAGGTCTTATAGACGCCGCACAGCGGTTTAAGTGAGCATCACACCTGGGTTCAACTTTGATCCATTTTCACTACAACCTCCATCAACCTTTGGTGGCGGAGGTAATAAGCTGTCTGAATCTGCATCTAACAAAATGTCGGAAACATCATCCATAAGGTGTGATCAAAATATTATCCGAAACACAATGATGCACATTGTATCACCTTTTGAATCTTGACCTCAAATTTGCTCGACGTGATCTATTCTTATTTGAACCAGTGTTTTTCGGAGTTATTGGTTCACGAGTTATCAAGTGACCACTATATTCGTCATGTGTGTGCGTCTGTCTGTGTGTGTGTGTCTGTGTGTCTGTCTGTCTGCAGCATAACTACCCGATGATATCATCCGATTTTGATGAAACTTGGGTGGGAGGTTGATATCATGATCTAGTTGTGTCCTGCCTAGAGTGGGCGTATTGCGCCAATTGTGGGCGGAGCCACGCCCGAAAAAATGTATTTTTAGGGGGTAATCGAGTTCAAGGTACATCTTCTCCGAGGGGTTTGGTGGAATCTGACAGGGGTTTCGATATTTGGTTAGGCCAATGTCATGTGTCTAGCCCCACGGAGCTCGATTTTTCATTTTTCATTTTTTTTTTCATGTTTTTTTTTTTATTGGTTGGTTTTTTTTCATTTAATTTTTCACCGAATTTTCGGTATTGTGTAGCTAACTAACCTCATAACTGATTATACATTATTTTCTATCTCATTTCAAGGTCAGTAACCTTCGTTTTGACATTTCCGGGACTGGCCTGTTTCGGTTATAGTCCGTCCTTTGTCATTGAATACCGCTCGCTCGTGAACCATCGTCGTCTCCTGACTTGTCAAGTGTTTAAACTGTCGGAGTTCTCTAGAAGGGTGTTTAACAAGGCCAAAATACTTTTATCTCAATAAGGAGGCAGTGTGTGTGTGTGTGTGTGTGTGTGTGTGTGTGTGTGTGTGTGTGTGTGTGTGTATTGTGTCTATTAGTGTGTGTGTGTGTGTGTGTGTGTGTGTGTATTGTGTCTATTAGTGTGTGTGTGTGTGTGTGTGTGTGTGTGTGTGTGTGTGTGTGTGTGTGTGTGTGTGTGTGTGTGTAGTCTGTCTATTTGTGTGTGTGTGTGTGTGTGTGTGTGTGTGTTCGTGTAGTGTGTCTATTAGTGTGTGTGTGTTCGTGTAGTGTGTCTATTAGTGTGTGTGTGTTCGTGTAGTGTGTTAGTGCAATGTGTGTGTGTGTGTGTGTGTGTGTGTGTGTGTGTGTGTGTGTTTGTCCACAGAATAAATATGAATTTCTCTGCAACCGTTGGTCCGATTGACAGGAAATTTTCACCATAGGTGCAACTCCACCTGTGTCAATTTTTGATGCTAAATATGACGTCATAGGTCACGTGGTTCGGCCGCCATCTTGGAAAAATCGAAAAAAATGGCACCTCTATATCTCGGAAAGCGCTGAATATAAAAATTTGAGACATGGCTCATTGTAAAGAACTCTTCATGGGGAATAAAATATGTTAATGATGTTGTCATAGATGTCTCCATTATGACGTCATAATTCGACAAGTACAAAACTTCATCCGATCAAGATGAAATTCCTTGAGCATCATCTTGGGATAAATTAGTGTAGAAAACAAATGATGACGTCATCGGTCACGTGGTTCGGCCATATTTGTCGGTCATCGGTCACGCCATATTTGTTTTAACACAAAAGCCTTAAAAACCACTGAAAATACATCCTGGCGATGGTTTGCAATCTCTGATTGCTCTTTTTCTCGTGTTTATATGCCACCTAAACGTCTTTTTCTTCTTCAAATTATAATTTCACCCAAAACTCAGTCCGTGAACTCTTAATTACGTTTAGACTGCTGAGTCCCCCAAGACCCTTAAGACCACCAAGACCCCTGAAGATCCAAAGTCTTAAAGACCCAAAATATCCTGAAGACCCAAAACACTCAAAAGCACCCGAAGACCCAAAACACCTCAAAGACCCAAAATACCCTTAAAGGTCCTGAGGATCCAAAAGACCCTGAAGACCCAAAATACACTGAAGACCCAAAACACCTTGAAGACCCCAAGGACCCCAAAGATCCAAAGACCCAAAACACCCCAAAGACCCAAAATACCCTTAAAGGCTCTGAGGATACAAAATACACTGAAGACACAAAACACCCTGAAGACCCAAAAGACCACGAGGACCAAAAACACCCCGAAGACCCAAAACACCCCGAAGACACAAAGCACCCCCAAAGCATCCCAAAGACCCAAACGACCCAAAAGACCCCAAAGACCCAAAACACCCAGAAGACCCAAAATACCCTGAAGACCCAAAACACCCTGAAGACCCCTAAGACCCTTAAATACCCCGAACAACCAAAATACCCCAAAGACCCTTAAAGCCCCAGAAGAACCAAAAGACCCTTAAGACATAAATGCCCCTGAAGACACTGAAGACCCAAAATACCCCAAAGACCCTGAAGACCCAAAACACTCAAAAGACCCTGAAGACCCAGAAGACCCTGAAGACCCAAAATAACCTGAAGACCCAAAAGACACCGAAATGGTCAAAGATGCCTATCCCTCTGAAACGATGTGCAGTGAGGTGGGCGGAGTGCGCTGAGTCACGCTAGTATATATGATAATGCATTAAATCCTCGAGCGAGTAAAGTTTGAATAAGTGATGTTGCCTTGATGAGTTGACTGACTGCCTGGACGCAACTGAGGTTGTGGATCTACTGATGTACCATCTATTGATGTGGATCCATGATCGAGGTTGTGGATCTGCCGTCTGGAGAGGTCCTGGACTGAAAGGATTGAAACCTCGAAAAAGAACAGTGCCCAGCTGATGATCCGTGCAGTTGGGAAACTAGTCCATTGCTTACAGGTTAGGGTTCTTACTTTAGGTAAGGGAACTATGTTTTGAGGTTTACAATTTAAATAAAGTTGTATATGGGATGTTGTGAAATTAACATCATTTACAGCAATCCTTTAAATTATTTTTTACTAGCTTGACTCGGCACGCTCCGCGCACCTCACCACACGTCGTTCCAGAAGGGTAGGTATCTATAATGCATCATCAGACCAGGAGAATTGACGTAACGGACTCATCTCGTGTTTTGCTTTGCTTGTATGATCCGAAAAGTGCTATAATAATTTTTTACAAATGCTTGTTTTAACTGAGGATAATAATGACTCTCAGTGAGTTGCTGTGTTGTCATGATTTACACCTATCGTAATACAAACATATATTTTGTACAAATTTATTTGTAATATTGATGATATTATTTCTTTGAGATTTATTTGCAATCAAAAAAGGTCCAAGTGGTGTAAAGCTCTAAATGGTCAAGTGTCCAAGCTGGTCTAATGGGTCTAAAGCATCTTATGGGCCTTCGTGGCATTTAATGGTCTTCGTGGTCTTTTTGGTCTTTGGGGTATTTTGCGTTTTCAGGGTCTTTTGGGTCTTCAGGGACTTTTGGGTCTTCAGGGTATTTTGGGTCTTTGTGGTCTTTTGGGTCCTTTGGGTCTTCGGGGCAATTTGGGTCTTCATGGTCTTTTGGATGCTTTTGGCCTTTCAGGGTATTTTGGGTCTTTGGGGTGTTTTGGGACTTCAGGGGCTTTTGGGTATTTTGGGGCTTCAGGGTATTTTGGGTCTTTTGGGTCTTCAGGATATTTTGGATCCTCTGGGCCTTTAAGGGTATTTTGGGTCTTTGGAATGTTTTGGGTCTTCAGGGTCTTTGGAATCTTCAGGGTCTTTTGGGTGTTCGGGGTCTTCAGTGGCTTCTTGGGTCTTTAGGGTATTTTGGTTCCCCTGGTCTTTAAGGGACTTTGGGGTATTTTGGTTCCCCTGGTCTTTAAGGGTCTTTGGGGTATTTTGGTTCTTTGGGGTATTTAAGGTTATTTTGGGTCTTCAGTGTCTTTAAGGGTGTTTGGGGTCTTCAGAGTGTGTTGGATCTTGAGGGTGTTTTGTATTTTCAGGGTCCTTTGGTATTTGGGGTCTTTTGGGTCTTCAGGGAATTTTGAGTCTTCAGGGTCTTTTGGTTCCTCTGAGTCTTTAAGGGTCTTTGGGGGTATTTTGGTTCTTTGGGGTATTTAAGGGTCTTTTGGGTCTTCATTGTGTTTTGGGTATTTGTGGTATTTTTGGTATTAAGGGTCTTTTTGTTCCTCTGGGGCTTTTAGGGTTTTGGGGGTATTTTGGTTCTTCTGGGTATTTAAGGGTATTTTGGATCTTCGGGGTATTTTGGGTCTTAATGGTGTTTTGGGTCTTTGGGGTCTTCAGGGCCAATTGGGTCTTCAGGGTCTTTTGGATCATCTGGGCCTTTAAGGGTATTTTGAGTCTTTGGGGTGTTTTGGGTCTTTGGCATCTTCAGGGTCTTTTGGGTTTTTGGGGTCTTCAGGGGCTTTTGGGTTCTTAAGGGTCTTTTGGCTCCCATGGTCTTTAAGGGTATTTGCGGTATTTTGTTTATTTGGGGTATTTAAGGGTCTTTTGGGTCTCCGGTGTCTTTGAGGATGTTTGGGGTCTTCAGTATGTGTTGGGTCTTGAGGGTGTTTTGGATCTTCAGGGTGCTTTGGTTCTTCAGGGTGTTTTGGGTTTTTGAGGTATTTTGGGTCTTCAGGGTATTTTGGGTCTTCAGTGTATCTTAGGGTGTTTGAGGTCTTCAGGGTGTGTTGGGTCTTTATGGAGTTTTGGATCTTCAGGGTGCTTTGGGTCTTCAAGGTGTTTTGGGTCTTTGGGGTAATTTGGGTCTTCATGGTATTTTGGGTCTTCAGGATCTTTTGGATTATTTGGGCTTCTAAGAGTATTTTGGGTCTTTAAGGGTCTTTAAGGGTCTTTGGGATCTTTTGGGTGTTCGGGGTCTTTAAGGTTCTTCAGTGTCTTCTGGATTTTAAGGGTCTTTTGTGTCTTCATGGTGTTTTGGGTATTTGTTGTCTTTTGGGTAGTTAGGGTCTTTTGGTTCCTCTGGGCCTTTAAGGGTATTTTGGATCTTTGGGGTATTTTTGGTCTTCGGGGTCTTTTGGGTCTTTGGGTATTTTGGGTCTTCTGGGTGTTTTGGGTCTTCGGGGTGTTTTGGGTCTTTGGGGTGTTTTGGGTCTTCAGGATCTTTTTGGTCTTCAGGGTCTTTTTGGTCGTCGGGGTATTTTGGGTCTTTGAGGTTTTTTGGGGTCTTTGGGGGGGTTTGTGTCTTTGGGTTATTTTGGGTGTTTGGGTTGTTTTGGGTCTGCTGGGTGTTTTGGGTCTTCTGGGTCTTTTGGGTCTTTGGTGTCATTTGGGTCTTCAGGGTCTTTGGATCCTCTGGGCCTTTAACGGTATTTTGGTCTTGGGGTGTTTTGGGTCTTTGGGGTCTATGAGGTCTTCGTTGTTTGGGGTCTACAAGGTATTTTGGGTCTTCAGGCCTTTTGGGTCTTAACGGTCTTTTGGTTTCTCTGAGTCTTTAATAATATTTTGGGTATTTTGGGTCTTTGGGTTGTTTTGTGTCTTCAGGGTCTTTTGGGTCTTTGCAGTGTTTTGGATCTTCAGGGTGCTTTGGGTCTTCAAGGTGTTTTGGGTCTTCATGGTATTTTGGGTCTTCAGGATATTTTGGATTATTTGGGCTTTTAAGGGTATTTAGGGTCTTTAAGGGTCTTTGGGATCTTTTGGGTGTTCGGGGTCTTTAAGGTTCTTCAGGGTCTTCTGGATTTTAAGGTTCTTTTGGGTCTTCATGGTGTTTGGGTATTCATGGTCTTTTGGGTATTTAGGGTCTTTTGGTTCCTCTGGGCCTTTAAGGGTATTTTGGGTCTTTGGGGTATTTTGGGTCTTCAGGGTCCTTTGGGTATTTTGGGTCTTCGGGGTGTTTTGGGTCTTCGGGGTGTTTTGGGTCTTCGGGGTGTTTTGGGTCTTCAGGGTCTTTTTGGTCTTCGGGGTCTTTTGGGTCTTCGGGGTTTTTTGGGGTCTTTGGTGGGTTTGTATCTTCGGGTTATTTTGGGTGTTTGGGTTGTTTTGGGTCTGCTGGGTGTTTTGGGTCTTCTGGGTCTTTTGGGTCTTTGGTGCCATTTGTGTCTTCAGGGTATTTTGGATCCTCTGGGCCTTGAAGGGTATTTTGGTATTTGGGGTGTTTTGGGTCTTTGGGGTCTATGAGGTCTTCGGGGTTTGGGGTCTACAAGGTAATTTGGGTCTTCAGGCATTTTGGTTCTTCAGGGTCTTTTGGTTTCTCTGAGTCTTTAATAATCTTTTGGGTATTTTGGGGCTTCAGGGTGTTTTGTGTCTTCAGGGTCTTTTGGGTCTTTGCAATGTTTTGGGTCTTTGGGGTGTTCTGGTTCCTCAGGGTCTTTGGGGTCTTCAAGGTCTTTTTTTTGTATACAAGGTCGAGGCTCGTGAAAGAGCTAACATTAATCACACAAAAATTCAAACCGACACACAAAACACAAAATAAGTGGAGCGGTAGACAAGATGGGGAGAGAGGGGGAAGGACGGACACAAACACAACATTTGAGAGCAGGGACATCGAGAGAACTGTGGGAGGGAGAGGGCTTGGGGGGAAGTGGGAGAGGCATAAAACATATGGACACTGCAAGGACTTCCAGGAAAGAAGTTGGAATTTAAAAAAGTGTATCTGAGGTGAAAAATTAGCGGGGGTAGAAAAGAACAAGGTTTTGGATGGGGGAAGGTAAGAGATGGTGGGGAACAGCTGTTTTAAAGACCTGGAGGGGGGAGTGGGATTGAAGGGAGTGGGGGAGTTTGTTCCAGAGGTGGGAGAAAAGGGGAATGAAAGAGTGAAGGTGAGCAGAGAGCCTTGATTTTGGCAGTTTAACCATAAGAGTGTTGCTGGCAGCTCTTGTGCGACCTGCAGGAATATTTGGGGGACTGAGCACAGAGAGAGCTGGGGGAGCAAGGCCGGAGAGGAGTCGGTGGAAGACAGAAAGACCACCAACCTGCCTGCGGTGAGTGAGTGAAAGGCCCTCGGAGTTAGCTTCATCGCAGGAGATTCCAATGATTCTGAAAGCTTTGGTTTCAACAGCGTGAAGCCGGGCTGGGTGTGAGGCAGGAGCACCGGCCCAGAGAGGGGAACAGTATTCCATTGAGCTGCGGATGAAAGCCTTGTATGTGGTGAGGAGTTCAGGTGTGCCAAGGAAGGATTTCACATGACGGAGGATGCCCAGACCGCGACTGGCTTTGGAGGCCAGCTGGAAATGTGGTTTCCCAAGAAAGATCATGGCACATATTGAGACCAAAAAGCTTGAGCGACAGAACTTCTTGGAGAGGATTGTTGAGAAAGTTGATGAGAGGGTTTTCCAGTCGGTCTTTTCGGAGAGACATAGTAAGAGTGTGAAATTTGTCAGGATTGAAAGACATGTTCCACTTGTTTGACCAGTCTGTGATTTTCTCCAGGTTTGCAGAGAGTGAGGAGGCTGCAGACTGCCGATCTGAGGGATGAGGAATGGAGCGGCAGAGAGTGGAATCATCAGCAAAGAGATAGTGAGGATTTTCCAGAGAGTCGTAGAGATCATTGATGAAGACCAGAAATAGCACAGGGCCCAGAACACCACCTTGGGGATCTCCAGCCAGAACAGGAAGGGGAGATGAGAGAAATCCATTCCGGGCCACACGTTGACTACGACCAGAGAGGAAGTCCGCAAGCCATGCGAGGAGATTTCCATGGATACCATAGGAGGAGAGTTTGGTGAGCAGAGCTGGGTGCCAGACCATATCAAAGGCCCGTGATATGTCAAGGGAGACAGCTCTGATTTCCTGTTTGGCATTGAGGACCTCCATCCATTGTTGAGACAGCAGAAGCAGCATGTCCAGAATAGAATGACCTGGTCTGAATCCAAATTGATGATCGGAGATCAAGCCATTGGAGAAGATGAAGGATTTGATATCCGAAGCAATGATGGATTCCATGACTTTACTGATAATTGGGAGCAGGCTGATTGGTCTGTAGTTGCAAGGATCTGTTTTTGCACCTTTTTGTGTAAAGCGGTTATGTTTGCTGATTTGCAAGATGCTGGCAGATGACCTTGAGCAAAAGAGAGGGTGGAAAGAACAGAGAGAGGGTGAGATAGAGCGGCAGAGCAGGATTTTAGGACCCATGGGCTGACGCCGTCTGGTCCAGTTGTAGAATCAGAGTCGAGGTTTGACAAAAACTTCTCCACCTTGTCAGGAGAGAAGGACACAGAGTCCAGGAGCAATTTGGTTCGACTGGGTAAGGTGGGAACAGAGAGAGATGGGTTTGGGACACCAGATTTTGAGGCAAACACAGAGTTGAGGTATTCGGCTTTGTCACATGCGGTGTCAACTGTGTAGCCATTTGAGGTAAGAGAGGGGATGGAAGGGGAACAAACACCAGAAACGGATTTGACCAGACACCACCAGGATTTGGAGGAAGGAGACAGGTTTGAGAGTTCATAATTTTATAATTTTCATAATTTTCATAATTTTCATAATTTTGAGAGTTCATAATAGACAGGTTTGAGAGTCTTTTGGGTCTTCAGGGGCTTTTGGGGCTGAAGGGTCTTTTCGATCATCTGGGCCTTTAAGGGTATTTTGGGTCTTCGGGGTCTTTTGGGTCTTCGGCGTGTTTTGCGTCTTCGGGGTGTTTTGTATCTTCGGAGTGTTTTGGGTATTCGGGGTGTTTTGGGTCTTCGGGGTATTTTGGGTCTTCGGGGTATTTTGGGTTCTTCTGTGCCATTTGGATCTTCAGGGTCTTTTGGAGCCTCAGGGCCTTTAAGGGTATTTTGGGTCTTTGGGGTGTTTTGGGTCTTCAGGTCTTTGGGTTATTTGGGGTCTTCAGTGTATTTTGGGTCTTCAGGGGCTTTTGGGTCTTCAGGGTATTTTGGGGCTTCATGGTATTTTGGGGCTTCAGGGTCTTTTTTGGTCTTTAAGGGTAGTTTGGGTCTTCAGGGTATTTGGGGTCTTTGTGGTCTTTTGGGTCTTCAGGGTCTTTTGTGTCTTCAGGGCCAGTTGCGTCTTCAGGGTCTTTTGGATCCTTTTGGCCTTTACGGGTATTTTGGGTCGTTGTGGTGTTTTGGTGGTCTTAAGGGTCTTGGGGGACTTAACGGGGCGTCATATGTCGGAGGGTTTTCAGCAGTCTAAACGTAATTAAGAGTTCACGGACTGTGTTTTGGGTGTGAATTTTTTTTCAGAAGAAGAAGACGTTTTGATCGCATATAAACATACATAACCATACTCGTTTGCTCTATTATAATAAGATATAACTTTCTTTACACACTCCATAATATGATAATATCATTAAATTATGCACATCTCACCGTAAATAAACCATATCTACCAGCCAGCATGACCACACCACGTACCTCTGGATCAAACTGTATTTCGAATGTCCAAACTGTCACCGATAACGGTTTTTTTCATGCTGCCGCATCCTAGCAACCACTGATTCCTAGCAACATTGATTTATAGTCTATTTAATTAGTATATTGTACTGTATTTACATAAAGATCTCATGAGTAATATTTCTACGATTCGTATTGCATTTTACTAATTCGATTTGGTGTCGTTTTGTGATATTAAAGAAAACTGGTCTTAATCTGCCAACTGTAGCTCCCTGCGCTAACATACGTCTGATTAGTTGTTTTAATCTATTGACAAGTTCAGAGCTGTGTGTGGTTGCTCTCACAGTCCGAATTGTTACCTCCGCCACCAAAGGCGAATGCAGGTTATGTTTTCACCCCTGTCTGTCTGTTTGTTTGACCGTTTGTGAACAAAATATCTCAAAAGGTTGTGGACGGATTCGGACGCGATATAGCGTATGTTACAAGGACGAAATGATTAGATTTTGGGGAAGATCTGGATCCGGCTACTAGAATTTTAAAAAGTGATTCTTCACCATTGGGAGATAGGGCCAAAAACGATACATAGCAGGATATCACAAAACGTTGTGGACGGATTTGGACAAAACTTGGTGGAGAGGTTGTGTGTGTGACAAGGACGATTCGATTTTGGTGAAGATCTGAATATGGATTCGAAGATGGAATTTTAAAAAATTTTAAAGTGATTCTTCACCATTGGGAGATAGGGCCAAAAACGATACATAGCAGGATATCACAAAAAGTTGTGGACGGATTTGGACAAAACTTGGTGGAGAGGTTGTGTGTGTGACAAGGACGATTCGATGTTGGTGAAGATCTGAATATGGATTCGAATATGGGAATTATTTAATTTTTTTAAGTGATTCTTCACCATTGGGAGATACGGCCAAAAACGATACATAGCAGGATATCTCAAAAAGTTGTGGACGGATTTTGACAAAACTTGGTGGAGAAGTTGTGTGTGTGACAAGGACGATTCGATTAGATTTTGGTGAAGATCTGAATATGGATTCGAATATGGGAGTTATTTAATTTTTTTAAGTGATTCTTCACCATTGGGAGACAGGGCCTAAACGATACAGAGCAGGATATCTCAAAAAAGTTATGGAGGGATTTGGACGGAACTTGTTGGACAGGTTGTGTGTGTGTGACAATGAAGAATTGATTCAATTTTGGAGAAGATCCGGATCCGGATCCATCCAGTAGAATTTTAAAAAGTGATTCTTCACCATTGGGAGATAGGGCCAAAAACGATACATAGCAGGATATCACAAAAAGTTGTGGACGGATTTGGACAAAACTTGGTGGAGAGGTTGTGTGTGTGACAAGGACGATTCGATGTTGGTGAAGATCTGAATATGGATTCGAATATGGGAATTATTTAATTTTTTTAAGTGATTCTTCACCATTGGGAGATACGGCCAAAAACGATACATAGCAGGATATCTCAAAAAGTTGTGGACGGATTTTGACAAAACTTGGTGGAGAAGTTGTGTGTGTGACAAGGACGATTCGATTAGATTTTGGTGAAGATCTGAATATGGATTCGAATATGGGAGTTATTTAATTTTTTTAAGTGATTCTTCACCATTGGGAGACAGGGCCTAAACGATACAGAGCAGGATATCTCAAAAAAGTTATGGAGGGATTTGGACGGAACTTGTTGGACAGGTTGTGTGTGTGTGACAATGAAGAATTGATTCAATTTTGGAGAAGATCCGGATCCGGATCCATCCAGTAGAATTTTTTAAAGTGATTCTTCACCATTGAGAGGTATGCAGAGGTATTCTCTCTGCTGAGTGCCGTTCTAGTTTCACCTGCAACCGTACCATAAAATAGCTTTTTGGGAATGTTGCTGTCTAAGAAAGGCATTCGGACAATGTGGAATGGAAATGCATCTCGTTTATCAAATAATTTGGTGTGAAATTTATTATTATGGATGCCAATTTGTAATTCTAAAAAGGAAACTTCAGTGGAAGTTTGGTTTTCCTTTTATAAATTCAAGTTCTTTTGGATATAAATCATCATGAAGCTGCTCAAATACAAATCCATCATTAATTTCCAGCAAATCATCAATGAACCTGAAGATGTTTCCGCATCTTCGTGCAGTTGTTAATTTATTCCTGCACATGTTCTGGACCCAATCAAACTTGTACATGTGCAGAAACAAATTTGCAACGAAAGGGGCTGGATCTGAACCCATGGGTATGCCCACTGTCTGCTGGAGTACCTTGGGATCTGAACCCATGGGTATGCCCACTGTCTGCTGGAGTATCTTGGGATCTGAACCCATGGGTATGCCCACTGTCTGCTGTAGTATCTTCGGATCGGAACCCATGGGTATGCCCACAGTCTGCTGTGGTATCTTCGGATCTGAACCCATGGGTATGCCCACTGTCTGCTGGAGTATCTTGGGATCTGAACCCATGGGTATGCCCACTGTCTGCTGTAGTATCTTCGGATCGGAACCCATGGGTATGCCCATTATCTGCTGTGGTATCTTCGGATCTGAACCCATGGGTATGCCCACTGTCTGCTGTAGTATCTTCGGATCTGAACTGAACCCATGGGTATGCCCACTGTCTGCTGTAGTATCTTCGGATCTGAACTGAACCCATGGGTATGCCCACTGTCTGCTGTAGTATCTTTGGATCGGAACCCATGGGTATGCCCACTGTCTGCTGTGGTATCTTCTGATCTGAACCCATGGGTATGCCCACTGTCTGCTGTGGTATCTTCTGATCTGAACCCATGGGTATGCCCACTGTCTGCTGTAGTATCTTCGGATCTGAACTGAACCCATGGGTATGCCCACTGTCTGCTGAGTATCTTGTTGCCAAATGTAAAGAAACTGTTGTTTTGGAGAAATCGAATACTCTCTTTGAGTTTACTTTTTGAAAAACCGCATGAATATATTGATGATCCTTTACAGACCAGTGTGCTCTGTTTTGATATACATTAATGTGGTCAACTTTATTACTTTATTACATTAAAGTCCCACTATATTACCTCCTGCAAATGCTTTATCTACTGCTCTGTCCAATGCGGTTACGAGCTCATCATGTGGAATGTTAGTGTACAATGTGGAAAAATCAAAAGTTGATAAACATTTTCCCTTTCCCTTGTTATTAATGTTGTGGACACTGTCGATTACCGGTTTGGAATTGTCAATGATCCAGAATTTCTTAATACCAGAATAAAACTTCACTTTTTCATGGTAGTTTTTAAAGCATTTATAGATTAGTTTCATCACCGCTGTAATACCGCCCGACAAAGGTTTCAAACTACATTCTCTACTTGCGATGATGAACGTCATCTTACAAGGGTGTTTGTGCATTTTTGGGATCCAGTAAATGAATTTTTCTTCGTGTTTTCTTCGGTAATTTATGGTGTTTATCCGGAACTAACAGTCTTCTCACCGTTGAGTGATTTGTATGTTGTTGTATGAAGTCTATTTTGTTCTCGTTACTTATTTTGTAGGGCTTTGAAATTCCCGTGTCTAAGCCCAATTCTTCCAAAAGTGTTTGAATGTAGAATGTTTTACATACAAATACAATATTATTATTTGCTTTGTCAATTGGAACAATAACATATTGTGTTTGAAGCTGCCTTAAGCAACCACGTGTCTCTGGATTGTTTAAAATTGCCTTTGGATTTTTGATTCGAACTTTTCTTTTCAAATCAACAACTCTCCTTTTCACATGTTTCTCTACCTCCTCCAACCATAAAGCCATTTGTGTGTTTGGTACTTTGTGTTTATCAATACTTGTTCTCTCATCCATTCACTCAGTCCCATCATTGCAAGTTCCATTGCTTTATTCCAGTTAATCCTATTATTTCTTCTATAATTTGGTCCTTTTGTAAGTAATGCACGTAATCTTTTATCTTTCACTATTCTGAGATCACCTGTGATAACGTGTTTATGATGTGGATCTTTGAATGCGGAATGTTCACAATTACAATGTTTGTGTTATTTAACCATTCCTCTACATCTATAGATTGTACAGTGTCCTTGTAGTTGAAGATCTTTCCCCGAATTGAATTTCCCAAAGTGTACGCAACTCTTGGTCGCTCTCTCTATTGTATTGTTTCTGGAAGTTTACTCCACACTTTCTTCTCTTGAAGTATTTTCTCGATATTGATCATTTCCACCCGTTTATTGTCAAACATAATTTTGATGGTATCATTATTTTTTTTGAAAACACACACACACACACACACACACACACACATACGAAATGCATCTTGCATGCAGATGTAATAAAAAAATTAAGACAGAATGAATTTGAGCTTTATATATTTGATGAAGTGCATTTTGCTTTCATGCTCTGGTGTGTCTTTCATACATGAGTGATCAGAGAGAGCTCTTTGTTTGTCATTTTACAGCTGTAGTATTTTAATACACTTGGTCCCCGGTTAACATTGTAGTTACTTCTTCAAAACCACGACGTAAAGTGAAACGACATTAAATGGATCAATTTTTCGAAATTAATCTCGACGATGTAATCGCGAATTATCTATAATGATAAAAGGCAGTGTGTGTGTGTGTGTGTGTTTGTTTCAGTGTGTGTGTGTGTGTGTGTGTGTGTGTGTGTGTGTGTGTGTGTGTATCCTCCATAACTCTAAAACAATGAAACCTAGTGGCCCCAAACCTTGCATATGCATACTTATCGACCTCAAAGAAAGTGTATGAATGAAACCTGGGTGCTTGGGTGTATTTAAACACCCTTTATGAAGATGATTAATGAGGTGCTCATAACAAAAATAAATAAAAAACACCTTATTAAAATGGGGTCCGCCCTCTGTCAGCCCACTGTGATATTGCTGGGATCATAAGCCGCCATTTGGCTTTGGCCAATTAAGATTGTTTCCGCGTCAGTCCTGTGGAAATGTGTGAATATTTGAAAAGACAAAGTTGTCCGGGGAAGAATAAGGTAAGTCTTGTGTGTGTGAGGTATGTAGTTTTCTACTTATTAACATTTAAAAATACTAGGGCATGCCCGTACTATATCTATATCTAAAATTATATCCCCCCCCCCTCTATTTACATGAAATGGTTTGGTCCAAAGCGAACGGCTTGCGAGTACGGTGACAATCCCCCCCCTCTATTTACATGAAATGGTTTGGTCCAAAGCGAACGGCTTGCGAGTACGGTGTTTTTTATCGGACCCGTGGAATTATAGATAGTAGTTTTAATTAGTTTTAAAACATAGTTTAACGCCAACATAGTTTGCCAACGTGAAATAAATGAATACGCTCTCAAATGTGCCGTCCGAGGCAGAGTCTGTTCGGCACGTTCGGCACACGTGATAGCTCGCTGCTCTCTGATTGGTTGAATCGTTTTTTGGACATAGCTCGGTAACTACTTGTCCGATTAATATGAAACCTTGAAAAGGCACATCCTCGGGTCCCCAGCAATATACCTGGCAAGTTTAAAGTATATCGGACCCGTGGTTGTCGAGAAACAGCGGTCACAGACATACATACATACATACATACATACATACATACATACATACATACATACACACAGAGATTACTGGAATTATAGATAGATGGCCTGCAGGCCAATGATCTTGGATTGGCCTTGGATAGTTGCTCGGCTGTGGCATTTTTGACAAGTAAAGTTGTCTAAATGAAGGTTTTGATTAAAGTTATGGATATCATTGTATGCCTGAGGTTATAAGCTTTTGGATAATGTTAAAATTGTGCAGGGGTTGGTTATAAATCGGAAATTATGACTTTGTAAAGGAATTCCTTTAAAGAAAATGCACATTTTGCTTCGAGCGGCCTCACAGGTTTATTTTAATATTGATTCAATTTCTGTTTTCGGTTTTGGTGTTCCCTGCAGTGGTTGAACACTCGACTCCAACATATTTGGTGGAAATATGATAAATTTTGACTTACTTACGATCGGCAACAGAGTCATAGTTACTCCCACCGTCTACCCGCGCTTTGAATTTCTATGCTACCCTAGGCCGATCACCTTAAGAGAGTCATATATATTGCCGTTATTTATCCATATACCTGTGAATGTTTTCACTAACTCAAAGGCTAATATCTGAAGGATTTATCGTGGGAAATGATGATTATTATCGTCATATTTCCTTCAATGCTTCAAGCGGCCTCACAGATTTATTTTAACTTTGATTTGATTTCTGTTTTCCATTTTGGTGGTTGCACGTGTGGTTGCACACTGGACTACAATAAATTTGGTGAAAATCGGATGATTTTTCACTAACAATCTTTAATGACAACATTAGGCATTCAGGAGCCACATCGTTCTCTCTTTTTGTCATTATTATCGCGATGGCTCAAAATATTCTTCAGGACCTCACAGACTCATTTTAACTCCAATTCAATTCATGTTTCGATCTTCATAGTCAATGAGGTCGATAAAAGCCATGGTGAAGCAAATTTGGTGAGAATCGGTTCAGTTTTGACTGCAGTATAGCAACATGTGGTGAGGCTTCAGTCTCCCCTCCTCCTTTCACCCTCCCCTCTCTCTCTCTTTCACTTACCCCTACCTCTCTCTCCCCCACTCCTACACACCCTCTCCTCCCTCTCTTGCTCCCACTCCCCTCCTCACACCACCCTCCCCCCCCCGGAGTGTACATTATAGCGACATGTGGTGAGGCTCTCTCCCCCTCCTTTCTCACTCCCCTCTCTCCCCACTCCTCTCCTGTCTCCCCTTGCCCTCTCTCCCATTCCCCACCCTTTCCACTCCCTCTCCCCTCCTCTCTCTCTCTCCCCCCTCCCCTCCCCATCCCTACATCCCCCCTTCCCTTCCCTTCACCCTCTCCCCCTCCTCTATCACCCCTCTTCTCTCTCTCCCTCCTCCGCTCTCTATTTTCCATCCCCCTCCACTTCTCCCCTCCTCCCTTCCCCCTCTACCCATTCCCTCCCCTCTTCCAACACTCACACTCATCCGGCTGAGTGTCTCCACCCCCTTTTCTTCAGCCACATCCCTGGGCACTGGCCGAGTTTGAGGGGAGGGGGGGGCAGGGGAGCAATGCCCCCACCTTCATTTTTTTCAGTAATTTACAATTAAGATAAAAACATCCTGTATTTAAACGTGAGTAACAACAATGAACGTAAACTGTCTTTGTTATTTCATGTACACTGTAACTACACTAACAAACAGTAATTTTGGAAGTGAGACCGAGCTACCCATTATTAATATTAAGCCCTTGCCCAGCCCCCCCAATAGAGAAGTCAAACTACACCTACAGTCATGTGAAAAAGTAAGTACACCCCATGTAAAGTTTTGACTTTTTCAACATATTTCAACATACAGCTATTTGATCTTCATTTCAACAATATGGATAGATAAAGGTGATATAATATAACAAATATCATGAAACATTTACATTTTGGAGTCCATTGTATAATTTAAATAAACATAAATGCTAATTTCGCATGTGGAAAAAGTAAGTACACCCTTGGCTCCAATAGGTGGTATTGCCCCCTTTGGCAGAAACAACCTCAAGTAGGCGTTTCTTATAACTCTCTACCAGTCTCTGACATCGACTGGGAGAAATTTTTGCCCACTCCTCCATGCAGAATTCTTTCAGCTGTGTGATGTTTGAGGGGTTTCTTGCATGCACAGCTCGTTTCAAATACCCCCACAAGATCTCGATGGGATTTAGATCCGGGCTTTGACTTGGCCATTCCAGAACCCTCCATTTCTTTCTTTTCAGCAAATTCCTTGGTGGATTTACTGGTATGTTTAGGGTCATTGTCATGTCGCAAGGTCCACCTTCGTTTGAGCTTCACCTTTCCGACAGATGGCCTCACATTATCCTCAAGCACCCTCTGGTACAATGAAGAATTCATAGTGGATTCTATGATGGTGAGTTGCCCAGGCCCTGATGCAGCAAAGCTGCCCCAAACCATAATATTTCCACCACCATGCTTTACAGTTGGTATCAGGTTCTTGTGGTCAAATGCTGTCTTTGGTTTTCGCCAGACATGTCTTCTGGTATTGTGGACAAATAGCTCTACCTTTGACTCATCTGTCCAGAGCACATTGTTCCAGAAGTGCTGGTCTTTACCAAGGTGTTCATTGGCAAACTTTAGTCTTGCCCTGATGTTCTTTCTGGACAGCAACGGTTTCCTCCTGGCACACCTCCCATGTAGATCAAATTTGTGCAGCCTCTTTCTAATGGTAGACTCGTGTACTTTGACATCAACAGTGGCATGAGCTACCCGTAGGTCCCGGGATGACATTCTGGGGTTCTTAGAGACTTCTTTCCGCATCTTGCGGTGTGCTCTCAGGCTGAACTTGCTGGGGCCTGGCCTGAAAAAGTTGGCAGTTGTTTGGAATCTTCTCCACTTGTAGATGATCTTCTGGGCAGTCGAATGATTGATTTCAAATTGTTTGGAGATCTTTTTAAATCCCTTCACAGACTCATAGGCATCTATAACCTTCTTTCTGAAGGCCTCAGAGAGCTCTTTTGATTTAGGCATGGTGACGCCGCACACTTCAACAACAAAGAGCAAACCAAACGAAATATCTGAGGTTTAAATAAGACATATGCCTCCAAGATCCTCTCTAATGATGTTCTAATCATTTGCACCTGAGCTGGTGCACCTGATTCTAATTTTAGGTATTTGAAGTAGTGATAAATGTAGGGGTGTACTTACTTTTTCCACATGCGAAATTTGCATTTATGTTTATTTAAATTATACAATGGACTACAAAATGTAAATGTTTCTTGATATTTGTTATATTATATCACCTTTATCTATCAATATTGTTGAAATGAAGATCAAATAGCTGTATGTTGAAATATGTTGAAAAAGTCAAAACTTTACATGGGGTGTATTTACTTTTTCACATGACTGTATGTCCCTTGGCTGTGTATTACCTCACCAGAGTGTGGCAAAGATGCAGGCAGCAAAAAAAAAAATACCCTCGTGGGGGACTGATGGTTATGTCTCCATGGTTTTTGAGAATATTTTGAAATAAATTACCTGAATTTGAGGCAACACCCCCCTTTTCATCCTTTTATAGGGGCGGATCCAAATAGGGAGCACAACCCCATGAGACCTTAATATTCTGATGCCTCGCACCAAATTTGGTCCACATCGGTCATGTAGTTTGTGAGGAAAATATTGTTACGTTTGTGGGCGTAGGTAATTAAATACCTTAATCCAGATAGGATTGTATAGGGTAGTGTGCTTTGAATGTCGCGAAGAGAAACCTTTCCTGTAATTAAGTCAGGCCCGGATGTCCGTTTAAGCGTTATATGTCTCCATGGCAAGGGGTGGATCTATGCTAATTAGTTAGGGTATAAGGTTAGATTTCCTGTGTGTAAATGCCTCTGTAGTTATCCCTTTGTTCTTATAACACTTACACCACCAGCCATGCGATCAGCGCCTAAATTAAATAACGTGATCGCCGACCGGATCCGGGGACTACCACTGACACCACCCAGTTTGAATCTTCTCGATCGGTGCCAAGTGTGGCCGTGAGGCTACATCCTAAAGGACGATTGAATGGGGTGATGCGATGGCGCTGCACGATTGGTGAGAGTGTGACGTCATCGTCGAACATTCCAGTACTCGGAGCAAAAAGGGTCACGTCCCGCCATTTTCTCTCCCGCTCATCCTGGGTTACGTGGAGTTTGGTCGCATATTGTCTCGCTCTTGGTCCGGGCTCTTGATGCATATTTTCTCTCTTTCTCTTGTGGTGGGTTTGTCTGCGAGCGGACGCACTTTTCTCTCTCTCTGTCCCTGGCTTGGTCGCAGGAAGACGCATTCACGTGCTCTCTTGATTCCTGGCTGCGGAGTTCGGATGCATTTCCCTCTCTTCTTGGTCCAGGGCTTGGCAGAAGGCAGGCGCATTTTAGTCTCTCTCTCTGTCTCTCTCTGTCTCTCTCTGTCTGTCTCTCTCTCTCTCTCTCTCTCTCTCTCTCTCTCTCTCTCTCTCTCTCTCTTTCTCTCTCTCTCTCTCTCTCTCTCTCTCTCTCTCTCTCCCCTGGCTCGTTGCGGTTGCATTTCCTGGATTGGGTGCGCTGGTGGGAAAAGAGACCAGGAGCGGTCGGGGCTCGGTGCTGCCGAGCGAGAAGGATGAGGGAGGAGCCCTGGCCTGTTCGCTTCATGTCGGCAGCTGGTGGTGAATGCGACTTCGTGCCAACGTGTGTTTGCCTGCACAGGGACGTGAGACCTGTGATGGCCCCAGACAGTCAAGGACACCAAATGGAGTATCAGCGAATGCAGCACATTACACTATGCTTTTTTTTCATTTATAATCCCCTTGTGTTGTAATTTTGTCTGAATTGAGGGTCCCTCATTTAGGAATTTAGTGTTACCTTTTTATTGTCCTGCATTTATTTTGTTGTATCGTTGACTTTTAATTGTTGTATCATTGACTGGCCTGTCTTGTACGTATATTTGTTGTGGGGATCAGATAAATCCCCATGCCGCGTCCATCTGTACAGGTAAGGACCTCACTGCCCTCCACTGCCTCCCCTCCTCCCCCACCACCCCCCTTCCCCAACCTTCCCCCCTCCCCTGCCCCCCACGTGCACAAGGTATCGCCATAGTTGGGTATATGCTTGGAGTTGAAGCTTGTTTTATCATCTGTCGCCCTGAGGTCTTCACTACAGGGTGGACACGACAATATGTTTTAGCGAATTTGAGGGATTAGGGGAGTGAGCCCGTGGTCCTATGGCCATGGGGAGCACAACTTAAGGTTAGGGCATGGTCATGATGCCGCATGGCTAGTTGTCGGTTTCGGCATCCGGTTAAAATACAGTACCAATATTTGGGGGGGGGGGGGGGGGGGGAACCCTCTTCAACTCCTTTTTAATGGGTGGATCCAGATGGGAAGCACAATTCCATGATACCTTACTGTCCTGATTCATTTTTCCAAATTTGGTTCGTATCACTCAGGTAGTTGTGGAGAAGATGTTTTAGTGAAAATGAGGGATTCTGGGATTGGGCCCGTGGGCCCTTTTCTGGGGAGTTATGACCATGAGGAGCACAACTTCGGGTTATGCCATGGTACCGATGCCTCCTGGCAACTTTGGTTTGG